>NW_028262358.1:17796280-17948597 GCF_047370975.1 Nipponia nippon
CTTGGTATGGCAAGACGTGATCTCTGTGCGTTAGCAGAAATCCCTGTTACAAATGCAGTTACCTTGGCAGAACTATGCTTTTACTGCCATAGTCTCGTTTTTGTTTTCACATCTTGTCTCTTGACTCTATGTCAATGACCAGCTGGAGTGCATGGAGCCCGCCTGGGCATGGCTCGTGAGCCAACTGAGAGCTTATGGGTCAGGATTAAAGGGAGGGCGGGGACAGGTGACATTATGGTGGGGGTCTGCTACAGGCCAACCGACCAGGAAGACCAAGCAGATGAGGCCCTCTGTAGACAGATAGGAGCGGCCTCACGTTCACAAGCCCTGGTCCTCATGGGGGACTTCAACCACCCCAATGTCTGTTGGAGGGACAACACAACAGGGCATACGCAATCCGGGAGGTTCCTGGAATGTGTTGATGACAACTTCCTTCTCCAAGTGATAGAGGAGCCAACGAGGAGAGGTGCTGTGCTGGACCTTGTTCTCACCAACAAGGAGGGGCTGGTGGGGAATGTGGGGCTCAAGGGCACCCATGGCTGAAGTGACCATGAAATGGTGGAGTTCAAGATGCTTAGGGCACCGAGGAGGGCACACAGCAAGCTCACTGCCCTGGACTTCAGGAGAGCAGACTTTGGCCTCTTCAGGGATCTGCTTGATAGAGTACATGGGATAAAACCCTGGAGGGAAGAGGAGCCCGAGAAAGCTGGGTAATATTCAAGGCTCACCTCCTCCAAGCTCAGGAGCGATGCATCCCAACAAAGAGGAAGTCAGGCAAAAACACCAGGAGGTCTGCGTGGATGAACAAGGAGCTGCTGGACAAACTCAAACACAAAAAGGAAGCCTACAGAGGGTGGAAGCAAGGACAGGTGGCCTGGGGAGAATACAGAGAAATTGTCCGAGCAGCCAGGGATCAGGTTAGGAAAGCTAAAAGCCCTGATAGGATTAAATCTGGCCAGGGACGTCAAGGGCAACAAGAAAAGCTTCCATCGGTAAGTCAGGGATAAAAGGAAGACTAGGGAAAATGTGGGCCCTCTCCGGAAGAAAACAGGAGACCTGGTTACCTGGGATATGGAGAAGGCTGAGGTACTCAATGACTTTTTGCCTCAGTCTTCACCGGCAAGTGCTCAAGCCACACCACCCAAGTCGCAGATGGCAAAGGCAGGGACTGGGAGAATGAAGAACCGCCCACTGTAGGAGAAGATCAGGTTCGAGACCATCTAAGGAACCTGAAGGTGCACAAGTCCATGGGACCTGATGAGATGCATCTGTGGGTCCTGAAGGAGCTGGCGGATGAAGTTGCTAAGCCCCTGTCCATCATATTTGAGAAGTTGTGGCAGTCCAGTGAGGTTCCCACTGACTGGGGGAAACATAACCTCTGGGAAAGGGGAAACATAACCTCTGTTTTTAAAAGGGGAAAAAAGGAAGGCCCAGGGAACTACAGACCAGTCAGTCTCCCCTCTGTGCCTGGCAAGATCATGGAGCAGACCCTCCTGGAAACTGTGCTAAGGCACATGGAAATAAGGAGGTGATTGGCGACAGCCAACATGGCTTCACTAAGGGCAAATCGTGCCTGACAAATTTGGTGGCCTTCTACAACAAGGTTACAGTGTTGGTGGATAAGGGGAAAGCAACTGACCTCATCTGCCTGGACTTGTGCAAAGCATTTGACACTGTCCTGCACGACATCCTTGTCTCTAAATTGGAGAGGCGTGGATTTGATGGATGGACCACTGGGTGGATAAGGAATTGGCTGGATGGTCGCACTCAAAGAGTTGCAGTCAACAGCTTGATGTCCAAGTGGAGACCAGTGATGAGTGGCGTTCCTTAGGGGTCGGTATTGGGACCAGCGCTGTTTAACATCTTTGTCGGCGGCATGGACAGTGGGATTGGGTGCACCCTCAGCAAGTTTGCTGATGACTCCAAGCTGTGTGGTGGGATTGACACGCTGGAGGGTAGAGATGCCATCCAGAGGGACCTTGACAGGCTGGAGGGGTGGGCCCGTGAGAACCTCATGAAGTTCAACAAGGCCAAGTGCAAGGTCCTGCACATGGGTTGGGGCAATCCCAAGCACAAGTATAGGCTGGGTGGAGAATGGATTGAGAGCAGCCCTGAGGAGGACTGGGGGCTGTTGGTTGATGAGAAGCTCAACATGACCCAGCAATGTGCACTCGCAGCCCAGAAGGCCAACTGTATGCTGGGCTGCGTCAAAAGAAGCGTGGCCAGCAAGTTGAGGGAGGTGATTCTGCCCCTCTACTCTGCTCTGGTGAGACCCCAGCTGGAGTACTGCATCCAGCTCTGGGGCCCCCAACAGAAGAAGGACATGGACCTGTTGGAGCGAGTCCAGAGGAGGGCCATGAAGATGTTCAGTGGGCTGAGACACCTCTCCTATGAGGACAGGCTGAGAGAGTTGGGGTTGTTCAGCCTGGAGAAGAGAAGGCTCTGGGGAGACCTTAGAGCAGCCTTCCAGTACCTGAAGGGGGCCTACAAGAAAGCTGGAGAGGGGACTTTTTACAAGGGCACATAGTGATAGGACAAGGGGTAATGGCTTTAAACTGAAAGAGGGTAGATTTAGGTTAGAAAGGAAGGAATTCTTCACTCTGAGGGTGGTGAGGCACTGGGACAGGTTGCCCTGAGAAGCTGTGGCTGCCCCCTCCCTGGAAACATTCAAGGCCAGGCTGGATGGGGCTTTGAGCAACCTGGTCTGGTGGAAGGTGTCCCTGCCCATGGCAGGGGGGTTGGAACCAGGTGATCTTTAAGGTCCCTTCCAACCCAAACCACTCTGTGATTCTGTGACTTCCTGGAAGTACCAGTTGCTTTATCTTCTGAGTCTCTTCAAATTAACCTTCATCTACTACAGTAGATTTTGGGTTTCATTGCAGTCTATTAGGCATTTATTACTATTCTTGTATTATAAATTAAATCGAGAATCCTATTTTAAACACTTAGGATTGGCTAGAAGAAACAGTAAAAATGCTAGTATGTGTCACGTGAGTTGAGTTAAAAGTGTGTGTTACGTGAGTTGAAGTGCTCTCGCTGAGAGCTCTGTTTTCAGAGGGCAGGCTGCTCACAGTTGCTGTCATCAGTTTGGACATACGTTAAATCACAATACACTTAAAGGAAAACGTGAATCTCAGTTGTTGACAGTTTATACAAGATTTCCTCTTAAGACTAGGGTATGAGTAGAAAACAATGCAAGAGTTTATTGTGAAAATTGTTTAATGTAATTGAATCTTTGCACGTTAATCTACTCAAAATAGCATCCTGAGCCTTTGTACAAGAAGCCTCTGTTACATACAGCAGTTCTGGGGCAAATGCTCATTGTTTAATTTATTATTGAGTGGACACACTTGAGATGTTAACTTTCTGGGGGAGCTGTACAAGGCCTCAGTTCTGCAAAGATACTTCCATGTGCTTAACCACTGCGGAGTTCTTAGTATACTTATTTAATATGTAAGGTTACAGTTATAGCTCTATTTCTTTTTTGCATATGTTCTCACTAATATCCAAATTTTCACTATTATAGTAGGATTGTGTTACTACTTTTGACAGCTTCAGTACAACTGTGATACTCAAGGGATCCTTCAACTTTGAGAAATTTGGCATTTGAATCTTCCTTGAGATACAGAACAAGTCAGGTGCCTACAACAGGTCATTTAATAAACTTAATGTGTTAAACATCACCATGTGCTTATGTGGCGAGACCCTAAAAGACTTAATTTAAAATCTGTTTTTACTTGAGAGATCTTGCTTTTCATATCTGACAAAAGTCAGAAAAAATTGGTTTTACTTTGACCATTTGATGGTCATGCTTATATGAAGTTCAGAAATAACCAGGCAACTTTCAGTGTGGCTGGTGGAAGTGAAGCAAAGCTATACGTGTCAACAACTGGGCTTTCTCTTGAAATAAGCACAGCTTTGTCGAGAAAACAAATTCAGTGAATTTCAGTTTCTCTTACAGTTGTGCTTTAAGAATGTTGTTCTTAAAGAAACCGATAGCCACCAGTTGGCAGCCAGTGAAGTCAGAAGCTGCTTCACTTGCATTTCAAAGGGCAGACTTTGATCCATTATTTTCTTACTACATTTTTTTCTCCTTATTTCTGGTAGACTGTCAGAGCCTGTCCAGCAAAAGGAGACGAGGTAGCACCTCCAACCAAGACAAATCCATGGACTGGTTTACAAGCAATGAAGAATGAAATACACCCGATGAGACAGAAAGAGATGCATTGCTGGGCAGAACAATCTGTGTTGCATAGCAACACCACACCTGATGATTCTGTGAAACCTCTTCCCTTTTCGTAGTAGGTGGGATTTCAAACTTTATAGCAGTAGAAATCAAAGCAGTCATTCCTTAAGTTACACAACTTGCAAAATGTAGCAGCTAGATTGTAACATTTTATTTTATTCTGATACAATACTCAAATTAGCAGGTAACAGCAACATCAAGAAAGCAGCGGTCGGAACTTTCTCAGCTTGGTAAGGAATGCTAATGAAAAAACAAAACAAGTTACAACTTCAGTATTTCAATATACAATGATTAGTTTATTATTATAAGTTTTATGACTTCATGATATAGTAACATGTCAAATGCTAGTACAAAAAAATACTGGTTTTGAAAATAAAATACCACTAAACATTTAAGCTAAAAAACCATTTTCCAAGTGTCTCACCTGAATGAGCATCCTGCCAGTAAGATGGTCTAGCAACGTAAGGCACCGAGCAGTATGTTTCAGCATCGCCAGAAAGTGATTCTGTGAGAAGTAAATTTTTCTTAATTCTTTCCAACAAGTTTAAAACATACATGCAGACTAGAGTTGCCAATGCACAGGGATTATTTTTCCCCAAAATATTTTCATTTTCTTTTTGCTTCTGTTAAAGTGCTTTGTTGTCACCTATCAGTACATTCAGACCTCTGCTCAACTATGGATTTTGTGAATCTATACTAGTATGAGGCATCTTTTTTGGATTTGCCAGAACAGCACGATTACAAAACAGAGCACACTGGTAACGTTTCTTCTAGCCCATCAGGGTCCTCTAAAGCAGCTACAGGATGAGCACAGAGGACTGAATTTTATTAAAAAAATAAAAATTTGAAAACAGTAGTAGAAGGGCAGTGATTCTCTATTTGCAGATTGAAATTATTTTCTATTTAGTTTAGATTTTTAATAAGATATTTAAACTTAAATAGCCATTAACATATCCTGTTTCAAACACGACAAGGTCTAGGCTGTCCAGAAGCTTGTCTGTTCTTCACAACCTCAGCTGACCTAAGAAAACAATACCGCCTCTTCTTACAATCTTTGCTGTCATTATATCCTTGGCTTATCAAATTGCAGTAACAGGCTCTCTCATCAGCAATAACGTTCTTACCATTATATTCACTTTCTTTACGAACTACTTGATCCTGAATGTGGATTTCTTCGTATTCCTTTTGAGGTGGTTCTTCAGTATTTTCTTGAGTTTCCACCATTTGGCTTGATTTGCAATTCTTGATTTTAGCAGGGAGTACCAACCAATTTCTGTGAGTTACCTCAATGATCCTTTCACACAAAAAAGGGAGCTTGCAGGTCCGTATTCTGTCTAAAAGGTCAATAACCTGTGTGATGCTTTTGAAGAAATGCAAAGGGTAAAGCAGTATTTCAAAAAACTCAAATCATACACTGTTAGTCCCAATGCTACTGCCTTTTTGTCACATTCTTAACCTTTGAGGTTATATGAGTCCTTCAATTTTAGGGCAAAGGAGCCAGCAATCGGACTACTGAATTGGAAGACAGTACAGTTATTTTGAGGATGTCATTAAGTAAAAACTTTCACTGATCATAATGAGAACGTTCCTGAAGTAAAGGCCAAAGGATTTGGCCAAGTATAACTTATACTGAGTGGAACTCCCTAAAAAAAATTACCCGGGGAAAAAAAGAATTTCTTTAAACGTTCCATTAATGCTGGACGTATATTGTAAAAGATGTTTGGTTTTGTAACAATGATGCCTGAATAAATGCGTAAGTGCCAGAAGTAAATACTTACTTTGCTAAATACACAGCACACACCCCACCCTGTTTCAGACTTGGGTGTACAACAGGCAGTGCAGACTGAGGGTTAAGCATATCCAGAACTATCTGCAAGAGAAAGATACACACATTTTCCCAGTAAATATCAATATATATCTATCAGTTTTTTCCCATAACAACGCTTTCCATGGTCTATGGAAAACGAATGCGTACAACAGCAGTATGTAATCACAAACCAGGTTTATTACTGCCTCTCAAAACCTTAGAGAAACCTGAGGTCCACACATTTACAGAACAAAGTCCTTGCTACTTCCAAATTAATTTCTATTAAAACAAAGTAGTGTTTCACCAACACAGTAGTCCTGTGCTAATGTTAAACCTCCTACTAATTAAATTCCATAATGTTGACATTAATGAAAACTTTTAGAGTACATTTACTAACACCTTTGGATAGCTAGTTTTCAAATGTAAAAACAAAAAAATGTTCAAGTGCATCTTTATCGTGAAAAGTCACGCTACAGTCTCAATGTCTAACTTGCTGTTTGTTTCAAGATTTAGAAAACTTCAGTCTTTGGCAATTTATCCATCTTCTGCTAGGAAACTCTTCAAACTGTAAAACAATGGGATATGCAATATCTGATCCTTCCTTAGTGTTACATTTAAAGTTTTAAAAATGATATTTTTATGCTATATATTTTATTTCTTTGCTCGAACTGTTAAAGACAATTGTCGTTTGTTTAAAGTGTTAATGTAAGTAGTTTGTCTGCTTTACCTGGAAGGGTGGTTAACATCTAGCTGTTTTCCCCAGCACGCCTCCCTTTACAAAATCTGGATATAAAAAGCCGGACAGGAGAGCAATAGCATTTCTTACTCTAACTTAGGCCTTAGTTCCATTGCGCGTTCTATACAGCTGATAGCAAAGTGTCTACGTATTTATATTTTCAATAAGCTGATGTTTTTTTCTTAAATTTAATGTTTAAAATATATGTCTTAGATACAAAAATATCCATTTCTCCAAAATACAAGAAAGTAACTTTGTCTTTGCTTGCAAGACAGCAGTGATTAATTGTAGTATTCTTGTACTACAGCCATATTGCTCTTTCATTTGGGAAACTGTAACTGAAACTGTGAAAATACTTGTAATCTGACAAAAAAAAAAATCACAATGTTTCTTTCACTGATGAGGATCTGATTGGTTTTTTTCTCATGTTAAACTAGAGCACTAGAGGTTTTAATTTATGCAGAAAAGGTGAATGTCAAATGGGGGGATTTTTTGGACTTACTGCATCAAGTGTTACAGATTTCACATCTGCAGCAGCTGTTGAAATGTCTTTAAGAATGAAATCCACGTTATCTGGCCACTCTTCCATATGTCCTATTTCCCATGCAGCACGCCAGTGCCTGTAATTCTTCTTAGCTAAGCTATGATGATCATCTCTGATTTCGTAACTTAAAACACGTCCTTTGGGCCCAACTGAAAACGAACAAAAGACACTAGGCTTACTATTTCCCGGCCCCATAATAAAGAATTTAGAAAAAAGTAGCGTAGTAAATGACAAAAGTACACCGTTAAATCTCAACTTCACTTTAGGAAATAATCACATATGAAACAATCAATTACAGTTTTTCTTTACATTTAAAATAAATATATGCAGATGAAGTGCTGGGTTAGTTCTTTTACAGACTGAAATCCATCAACCCCCAGATGGAACAAAGCATAGTTACAGTAGTACCAACCGTTCCTAAGATGTCCTCCTGAAGTAACTCCTGCAGCAAAAGACGGCTTGAGCATCTGTGGCCCTATCAATCTACGATCCTCCTGCTACGGCTGCCAGAGGTACCAGCCGAGAAAGCTGCAACATTGGTCACCACTCACAGAGGCTATAAAGCTGACAGACAGTGACCGCTTCTGTTGTGAAACAGATTTGAAACTGCTGGTCTTAAATTTTTTTGACGGTCCTCATTTTTACAAAGGTTTGCTGTTTTCCATGCATAGTTCTCCCTCCAGCCGTCCCTTCTTAGGGTTGGGAAAAGGCTAAGAAAGCCCCCACACCTGCTCACTGATCTCTGCCCCATAGACAAGTTTTCAAGTGTACTCTTTGATTTACACAGGCTTGTGTTATTTTCCTGTTATTGTCTGTAATGGTAATAAATTATTTTATTGCTTAAGTATAAATTTACTATCCTGAAATTTATCATACGAGTCCAATACACAATGTTCTTCACAGAGGAAGTTTTACCAGGAGATCCAGACAGCAGCATGTGCATTGCTGTATTGTTCTATCCTTGTATCACTCTAATTTCTCACACCTATCACACCATTAGCTTCTCTTTCTCCTTGCTGCTGTTTAATGGGCAAAGACAGCTTTCAGCAATCAGCAGCTCAGCAGGTGAGGTTCTCTGACTTTTTAAGCCATTTTAGGTTGGAGTCACCAGGCTCCTTCCCTCACCTATGTGATCCCACTGCAAATCCGTTCGGAAAACTGAACGAGAGAGGGATGGGTTTCCTGGCAGTGTCTCCCAGATCTAGCTCACCCTGGATCAGAGAGAGGCCAGAGCCAACACGTAAGGAGGGAGGGCTTCAGCAGTGCCGCCTTTGATCACCTCAAGCAGTTGTAGAATCGCAGCACCAACTCCGTATTACTCAAGATTATCGGTCTGGAGCTACTGGAAGAATAAAATTGTTCACTTTGGGGTCAGTCTTAATCCTTCCTCTGCTCATTCCAAAAGTTTCCTACATTTTGAAACTGACTTCTGGAAAAATAAGGACAACTAGTAAAATATCTAGGCAAAACTCTTCATTACTGTGAAGCTGCAGTATGTCAAGTTTGCATCTATCGTATTTTCCAGTTCTCAAAGATCTTGAAGCCATGGCAAACGCCACAGTCTTAACTTTCACTTGTTGCACGTCAATAGTTTTTGGGAAAGATTGAAGAAGGAACGGAAAATAAAACATAAACTGAGAGTAACACAAAGAGAGGAGATTAATGAAATCCGTTAAATCAATGAGAATTTGGGAAATTAAATGCTTCCATGGACCTTGGTAATGTGTCCACTAGATTTAAATTTCAGCATTTACCTGTGTAGCAGCTATTTTTCTTGTTGGGTATCACTGTATTAAACGGTGGCAAAATTAGCCACCATTAGGAAAGAGCAAATCAAATCTATTTCTGGGTCAGCGCCAAATTGTGTTAATTTGTGACCAACGCTGTCCGTATTTGGTGCTGATTTAAGTTCAATAAATTTGAAAATAGCAATACAATCTCACACCGTTTTCCCTCTCCTCAAGATAGAGCTAAACTGGCGCACAAGGACTGCTTGCTTCCCATGGACAGGGTTAACAGTCTGGTGGTGCCAAGGATTTTGCTGACTTGGCACGGCTGCGGCTAAATCAAAGTGATCAGAAGGAACCTATTGGACAAGACTGAAAAAGGAGAGGAATAATCGGTAAGTCAGCTGGGTTTGTATGAAATGGCCACGGTGGACTGAATACCCAAGGCAGAAAATGATTTGCTGTATGTAGCAAAAGCTAACTTTTGCCTTAGCCAACATCAGGTACTCAGTCTCTTTCTTTGGATTTAGGGTCTGCACGTCGGGAAGATGGGGAAAGTCAATGGCTCTTACTGTCCCTCTCTCCAAATGCATCTCTGGAAACAGAAGCGCTGACTTTCTTCTTCTGTTTTGTCAGCGTCTAGCTCCCACGGCAGCAATGGTTGCTTTGAGGATAATCCCATACTATCTTCAAAATCCCATTATGGAACTGCAGAAAAATCCTGGTGCATTGCAGAAAGATGATCGGGAGGAACTAAAGAATAGCAGTAAGCGGCAGAAAGAGGGGAGTGAGCAGAGGTGCAACTGCTGACCTCAAAACCTGGGCCCAACGTACGTCAAGACCACCTGCAGCTGAGTGGTCTTGGGGCAGCATTTGATGGCTGATCATTAAAATAAGCTTTTTCACTGAATGAGCAGGCCAGGCGGAGATTACTGCAGCTAAAACAAAGGATGAAGAAGAACAATCTGCTCTGTTCATCTTGGTAGGGGACCCTCCGGATCCCCTTTGCTGCTGCTTACATGCCCTCACCAATTTTAAGCTCCTGGTGGAGCTCAGCGCTCTAGTTTGTACCATTCATGGAGCATAACCATTCCTAATTCCTCACGTTATCCTCAGCAGTACGACCTGGCACCCCAGAGCGGGGCTGGATTGATGACACTGGTAACATACTTGCTGAATACCGAACTTCCTCAGAAAAACTCATGCTTCTAAAAAGCCTCGTCTGGTTATCCTGGAGCACGTGCCAAGGGACAACAGATATACAGCACTGCTACGTGGGAGAGTAAGAGAAAACTAATTCGCTGCCCTCGAGTTCTAAGGTTATTTAATGGACTTGAACAAAAAGAGCAGCTGATTTGTGCAGTTTGTCTCCCTCACAAGAGCGTAAGAGGAAGCATCACCTCCCACAGACACTTGGCTGGCTGCAAGTGGGAGTACGGAAACGTTTTCTATCTTTGAACTGTTGAATGATACAGAGTACAACCACAAAGGCAGCCCAAACTGTCAACGTTTTACAGACAGCAGAGTCTATAACAGTGCTTTATAACACACGTTGGAGAATAGTGTAAGAGAAATGTTAGTGCTGAGGCTTCACAGAAGCTCAGGATACCGGGTGCTTCTCAGGTTCAGTGACCACTGCTGGCGCCCTCAGGTGTTCAGTTACCCTGACGGCAGGTTGCCCACAGACCCTGTCTTTGAACACCAGCCTTCAGGATATGCAGCTCGTGCTCTTCTGCTCTATCAGTTCAAGATGATCCATGACGAGGTTCCCATCTTTACCCTCAAAAATCGCTCAGTATTGCAGAGAAGGGCAGTACTCTGCAATAGCAGCAATACATTAAAAAACCACCCACAATTTGAAAACCAAATTCAAATGGTGCTTTATTTTTCAGGTGCGTGCAAAAGCAATTACAGCAAACAATTGTGGGGGCTTTGTTTTGGTTTGGACTTCTTCTTTCCTTAAGGGAGTTGTTCTATCAGGAACTCATAAATCAAATTACTCTGAAATGCGGTCCACTAACAGGATACCTACAGATGAGATGACGTTTAAGGGTGAGGTTTCACCCTCACTCACATTGCTGAGTGCAAAAGCTCTCTACCTTTTAGAGCACTGACGCCTAGATCAAACCAGGCTAGCTATAACATGAAAAAAATAACAGTGCGCCCACATAAGCATTTTAACTGGTAGCCAGCAATCTGATTATTTACATGGTCCATCGAGATGAGAAAAAGGAAACTGAGAAAGGCAACAGATTGGAGAAAGAGTCTAGTACGGTTAAGCCAAAGCCAACAATAATGATGGCTGAAACTCAGCTTTCTGCAGGGCCTTTGGTAACCCCTTGTACTATGGCCTTCCAAATACAGTCAAAACCGTTTTCAGTCCCTGCACTGGCTCTGGCACAGACGTAATTTTCCTTTAAGCCAACAAACTACATATGATGATGTGAACTGCAGCAAAACTTTTCAGAACTGACCATAAGCATTTGGTCACAAGAAAGGCAACATGTGATAAGGGAATTGTGCTGCTTCTATGTTTTCTAAAACCAGGGTCTCACCTGCTCTTGACAGAAACAAGCTCATAGCGCCAGACCCACTGCCAGATTCCAAAACGGTGTCTCCAGGGTGGATATCCATCATCGTTAACAATGCACTTATATCCTGCGGGTGAAAAAAAACACGGCACGTTACTAGTCTTGGAAACCAAGGGTGAGATTCGGCCAGTGACCTCCCAGCCGCCAGCCAGCCCAGTGAGCAGCCAGTACCTTGGGGTAGGCGATGGTGGGCCCCCGCGGCATCAGCAGCACGTACTCCTCCAACGAGGGCCGCCTGAGCAGCAGCCGCGCCCCGGCCGACGTGCGGAGCAGCTGCCCGGGCAGCTGCCCGATGATGTCGCGGTGAGGCAGAAGGCCGCCAGGGCTGGCCAACACCGAACCCGCCGCCAGCCGGCACAACAGCTTCAGCGTCGTGTTGTGCTTCCTCCGCACCTCCGCCAGAGCCAGCTCCCCAGCGCGGAAAGGGCCGGGACGCGCTCCCGCCGCCTCGAGAGGCACCTGAGGGGCGGCGGCGGCCGCGCACCGCCCCACCTCCGCCGCTTCCTCCGGCGGCAGCAGCCGCCTCACCCGCTCCAGCGGCGACAGCGACGTCTCCCACGCCCGCCTCCGAGACCTCCCACCGGGAGCCGCCCCATCGCCGGAGGAGAGGGCGGAGGAGAGGGACCGCCGCAACCCGCTCCAGGCCCTCATGAGAGGCGAAGCGGGAAGAAGACGTTCAACGGCCGCCCCGCGCGCCTGCGCCGCGCGCCCCGATGACGCCAGGGCGGCGTCATCGGGGCGCGCGGCGCAGGCGCGCGGGGCGAGCACGCGGCGGGTGCATGCGCCGGCGCGGAGGGCCGGGCAGGGAGCGCCATGGCGGCGGCAGCGTGTGGCGGGGAGGCGGTGGTAGCGGCGCGGGCCCTTTGCGCTTTCTCTCCCCGCGATCGTCGTTTCTTCGCCATCTCCGGTTCGGATGGGCGTTTGCGGGTGTGGGAGACGACGAACAGCCGCTTGCAGCAGGAGTACGTGCCCTCCGCCCACCTCAGCGCTGCCTGTACTTGCCTGGCCTGGGCCCCGCCGGGGGGACGCCCGCCCCCCAGCAAGGTACGGGCGGTGCGTGAGGGAAGGGAGGGAGCGGGGACGCGGCGGGGAAGGCGGAGGGGGTGGGATGGGGATGGCGGCACCCCGAGCAGCCTCGACGCGTGGCCGCGGCCCGCTCGGCTTCACCCCGCCCTCCCGGCGCCATGTGGCGGGGGTCGGCGTGGCCGGGCAGGCCGGGGAGCGGAGACGCGGCGTCTCGGTGGGGGACAGAAGGGTCCCGCGGGGCGGACCGGAGCGCCGCAGGGTTCGGCCACGGCCCCCACCCCTCCCCGCGGTGCCTGGGGCATGTCCACGCCTGACGTCCCCCGGGGTGGGGGTGCGGGGGGGGGGGGAACCTGCTCCCCTCGGGGGAGCGTCGCAGGGTTGCTCTTCGCAAGGCAAATTTCACGTGTTGGCGGGGGAAGCAGCACTGGAGTTTTTAAATTTTTTTTTTGAACAAAAAAAGGGGCTGTCAGCAGAAGCACTGACTGTGTAAAATCGTTTTGTCTTTCGTATAACCTGCATGGAAGAAGCCTTCCTTGAAGGAGCAAGGTATGTTACTTCATGGCACATCTCGCCTTGTTCGAAAAGGTGACGCTACAGAGCAGGTCGGCTGCTGGGCATCCACTTAGCTTATGTACAGTTCACATTCCAGTAAAGGCAGTATCTCTCCACACTTAATACCCTTGGAAGTATTTCTGTGCAAGCTGCTATGCTGTCCATGACACGTCTTCCCGAGCTCAGGAGTCCTGCAAGAAGGTATTCAGTAACTTTATGCAGAGCACACATCAGGGGGTTTGGATGTTCGCCACCTTGATTTTGTTTTATTTAACTTCACCTCAGGTGAGCACTCGACCTGAAAATATCTGGAGTATATACAGTAAGGTACCTTTTCATCCTCTTTACGTTGAAGTAATCCTGTTCTCTTTAGCTAGAGCATTCCATTTCCTGAGGAAAAAATTTATCCCTTGGATAAAGTATGTGAAATCCACTCCTTTCATCATAAGTAGTAGGGAGGGCTTTTTAAAATGTGTTTTGGTATATCAACAATTTAGTTTATTTGAAATACTGTAAGAGGTATTTCAAATGCTTGACACGCAGATTACCAATCCAAAGGAAGGCGCTATTGCCTCATTTTTCTCAGTTGAGCAGCTTAGTCCCTGAACTTTGAAAACTCCCAGAACATTTGAAGAATGCGGCAGAAAGGGTTAGTTTTAGATTGGTCGTAACCTGTTCATTTGTCACGTAAGGATACATGCGTTAATTGCAGGGTTGTGTAGGTTTTTCTTCACTCTTAAATAAACAGAAATTGGCATGTGAAAATGAGGTTAATCTGTCCTGCGTGAAATAAAACTTAAGCTAACATAGTGCGCTGCTGTGGTGCTGTAAGTCAAGCACAGGAGGTTTTTGAGTGGCTTTTAAAAACTAACTTTTCTAGAGACCCACCCCTAAAACCCACAGATGCTCCAATTTAACCTGGTTTAGGGTTGTATGGAAAACGGACTTAATCAGACAACATTTGGCTACCTCTCAGTGCTTTCTAATTATTCCAGTAGTTTGAATGCTGTCCACTGCTTTAAAGTTGGTACGTTTTCAAGTGGAGCTGGAAAACATACTGTTTCTTGGAATAATTATGCCATAAACCTTTATAATTCATTGGTTTGTCCTTAGACTGAACTGAAGAACTAAAGCTGTGATGGTTCTGCCAAATATATTATCTTGAATGTGGTTTTTCTGACATTATTTAGTCTTTTTTTTCTTTTTTTATTTTGGGAGAGTTGACATCTCTCTAGGTAGTACTACTGTCTGGTGCCACGAGATATCTATAAATGGTTTTGGCCAAGTTACACCTAAACTAAGTATGTTTTGGACTGCTGCCATGTTAATGAAGGCCATGTATTACAGGGGAGTATTAGAAATTAAGTTTTGAACTGCAGGCCCTGGAATTGCTGATGCAGTGGTGGCTTATTGAGATGTTCCCTGCACACGTGCTTTTGTAGTGTCAGTGCTTCCTGCTTGTGGTGTTCACCATCTCCTGCTCCATGAAGTGGTACCTTGTGTAAGAGTAGGTGGACCACCAACTTTCAAAATACCTTCTTCCACTTTCTTCCTAATAAGCTGCAACTGCTCTGTCATCTTCAGCTCTCAAAACTCTTTAGGCTTCCCCCCATTTCGGTGTTTTAAGTGCTTTACTTCACATGTGAGCAGCAGAGATCGGATTTCTGTTTTTAAAAAAAATTCTCAGTGGCTGACCTACTCAAGTAAGAACATCATGGAAAAAGATGTACCCTGTTCTTTTACAAATAACTCGTTTTAACCATCTCTACTAATTGAAACACTGTGCTTTGTCAGGCAAAGTTGAAGGATTTCTAAGTAAGCTTGAGTTTCCATAAATCTGAAAAAAAAATAATCATAAGGAAACAGATACTTTATATAGTTCAGCTCTCCTATCCTGTCCTGTCCTATCCATGAAAACACGGTGCTCTTATATTTAAGACCCTGATCCACAGTTGAATCCCACGTGGATCTCTACTGCAGTTGGCAATCTGTCTATGTACTAGTCTAATGCACGGTAGAGAGGTTTGATTGATTTTTTTTTTTTTAATTTGTTAACTTGTTTTTTAGTTCTTGGATTGTTTTTTCAAATCATCTCCAACATTAATAGGTGTCTGGATTTTCCACTGGCATTTCTTTCATGCAAAAATTTCTGACAAAATGCCCCACTAATAATGCTGATAAAGGGTGGTCAGTAAAGAAATACATGTGAAAAAATAATTGGAAGAACCTTCACTGCTTCTAGCTTTCTTCTTGACACTGGAAATAACAGTGGACCTCAGTGGAAATTCTGGTGTACCTTTGGGTTGTTCCAAGGGAAGCTGGACATAACTAACTGAAATGGATGGTGAACAGATTTTTAGTTAAAAGATTTATGCAAGGGAAGAGAATAAAATCTGTTCTTATTTGTGGTTTTGCTTTGCAGTGGGAGTGTGTGGGGTAATTAGTAAAACTACATAAAGAGATCGAAAAGTACCGGAAAACACATAAACTGTACTTGCATCTCCACTGGCTGTGTGGCCCTTGTCTTTGCATGTCAGACAGCAGTTTCAAGATGGCTTAGTTGGCATTGCTGCCAAAAATTTAACTATTCGAGTCTTTTCTCATATATTGTCTTAAAACCTGGTTGATTTACTTGGTTGTGCTTTGCAACTGTGATGGTTTCTCAGCACCTATGTTTTCATAATATTTTATAAACACACTTCTTTCCCAGGAAAGATGAAGCCTAAACAAATGGTTGCAAAAAACCCAACGTGATCTCTTTTCTCAAGAGACTGCTTTTGATGTAAAAGTATCTGTGTAGCATTTTGGTATTTATTGGCCTAAAACAAAAGAGTTTTCCTTGCAGAAAGTGGTGTCTGTGTTAAATACAGAGGAAAAGAAAGTCCTGCTTCGAAGAACCAAAGTATTCATCCTGCACTGTTAAACTTTTAAATCTTAGTTGTGGTGAAAACTCCCAAATCCTGATTGTCATTATATCTCTGGGCCTGAGTAAAAATTATTTACGTTCACTGTGTGATGTCTGTTGTATGACAGATTAGCTACACCACATGGAGCTTGCACAGAGCTGATTGCTCACATTTTATCAGTCTCCTTCGGCTTCTTCTGGCTGCTCATCAGTGCAAATATATCTGTTGTATAGAGGAAGCATTAGCTTGTATGTATTTTTTTTTTTTAAATTGGAGAGAATGCTTTACTGTGACATAACAAATGTAAGGAGACCTACTAAAGTCCAATTTAAAAACTAATCAGTAGCATTAGGGATAATTTTTTTTCTTCTGAAGTCCTTGAACAGTTTTTTCTTTTGTGTGTGTGTGTGATTAGTTATGTGGGATTAACCCAGTGAGAATAAATGTAGTGGCTTCTTCTGCCGCCTTTGTTTTATTTTAACATGCTCAAGAGCCAGTTTTATTCCTTCTCCCCTTCCCAGTGATGTGCTGCATTCACCCGTGTTTGGTTAGGAGAGATGAAGGGAAATCTCTCCTTGAAGTGGTTGGTAGCACGTGCAAAGCAAGAGGGTGAAGACTTAAGAATTGCCTGATCATAGGAGAACCTCTGGTACCGACACCAGGACTTGGGCAGAGCACTTAGCTTCAAGTCCTGGTTGCTTCCCTCTGCCCAGTGGGGTAGCACTTTCTTTCTAAGAGGCATTGTGAACACTTGGTATTTGCAAGACTCTTCTGAATAGCTTTTGAGAAAAAACAAACTGATCATTCTTGATCATGCATTTCCATTTTGTGGATGAAGTGTTCTGATCATGTTAATCTTTACCTCTGCCTCTGGGACATGAACTCTGTGAAAAACTTAAATGTGGTTTTTTTCCCTCGTGGTTGTGGTCGCTAGGCTAGCAAAATGGCCTCCACCAAATGTTTCCAAGTGACTCATAGCAACTTCATTACCTTGTACATGGAGGTACAAGATGAGTTTCTAGGTTGCTGTGCACTTCAGTGTCTTCATTTTGTGTCTTAGGCTGACGGGGTCTCAAACTTACAGAAGTTTTTTTCCCCTTCTGCTTTAACACTGAGAGTAGCTGGTCAGACTAATTAATTTCACGTTTTCTCTTTTTTGATTTTTCCAGGATGGCCCCCAGAGGAAAAAACGGAAGTCTGACGCTACAGAAGTGGACAAGCAGTTAGATATCCTGGCTATTGGTACAGCAGTTGGTAGCATTTTGTTGTACAGCACAGTAAAAGGAGAACTACAGAGCAAGCTAGTAAGTAAGATATTCTTCATCACATGCTACCAAATACTGATGGTTTCAGTCAGTTTATGCTGTTCTTTTTGCTGCTCAAAAATGGAATAAACTAACCTAATTATTCAGATCTTTTTTCTTTTCTTACTAGCCGCGTATATGAATAGAGGTGCAGTAATTCAGGTGCTTGGGAATCTTCAGGTGGTGCTTTTTCTATTATTGGCAGTATGTACACGTTGAGAAATCTTGGTTTCAAAGTTAATGCAATATCTTAACATTGTGCATGAATTTGTTATTTTGCATTAAAAATAACACTAATGATGAAATGCCAGATGGGAGAGTTAAGTCCTCTGTGGGAGTCTTGCACCCTCAGTTCCTGCACAGTATTGTGGGAGAGGAGGGCAGGATTGAAGTACTCATAGCCTCTTGGGAAGGTGTCACGTTGATGGACTCGTCAGTACAGATGTAAATTTACCTCCCTTGTGGAAGCTTTTGAGCCCTCTCACCACATGATCTTTCTCGAATGAGATTCACTGATTTTCAGAGTTTGCCCTTCTCATTGATAACTTCCCTGTTACTCCTAAGTACCTTGATTTTAGTCTTGGGTTATGTAACAAGCAAAATAAATCTGTATGAATGACTCTATACAATACTTGGAGATACTTGGGCATACTTTTGCTTCTAAACTCTTAGTTGTGTGTAGGTGATCAATGTACATGAATTAAGAGAAAGCAATGACTTCTTAAAATGATGATACATGCAAGTGACACTAGCTAACAAATATCAACTCTGTTTTATGGAAAAGCTGTATTTATGCCTGAAAACTATGAACAAAATAAAAGAGTTTCAGGTTAAAATTGACGGTTTCAGTCTGTTTGAAAACACTGGCTGCCCTTCTGTAGGAGCAGGATAGCAGATGTTATTTGGCGAGTACTGTTTTTTTTTACAGATAGGTTGAATTAAAAGATTATTCCAGGTAGAATAAGAGCCATCACTTTTAGCTGTTCTTAATGAACAGAATGTCTTGCTGTGATGTATTTTGTCTTGCTCAAAGCTGATTTGCAGTGACACTTTTGGGAGCAGTCTGAGCTGGCTGGTGCCAATTTGAGTAGTGAAATTTTATGAACTTCAGGAAATATTTTCATAAATGATTAAATTGTATATTTGAGCTGCAGAGATTTTGGTTGTTAAGAGAGGTGAATGATAGCCCTTTGTAGGGTCTTCTGATCTGATGATAGCTTACCCTTGAATGCTGAGTACAAAGGGAAGGATGCTTATCTCTGAATGTACTTAAGCAAGCAAGTACTTAGATATCAGCAAGACATCTGTGCTAAGCTTTCCTTTGAGCAGATTTCATACTGTTAGACACCCGTGTTTGGCTGTGTGTAGAAAAATAGTGGGCAGGACAATTTTTTTGTTAACTCTGAAGCGCTAGAACAAGAATGAATTCAAATACTTGTGCGTACATATCAAAATATGAAATATCTTTAACTTACATAACTGTATATGTATGTTGGTCTTTAAAACCACACTCAGTTGCCAGTGATTTGAATTCAGTTCTCGAAAGAGCAGCTTGTTCACATTGTTGGTGTGGGGAAGACTCCGTAGTCAAGACTTCTTCATTTATTAATGAGTTGACCCTCTTTTACCTTTCGTAGGATGGTGGTCATGACAGTAGAGTAAACTGTGTGAGATGGCATCAGGACAACTGCTGCTTGTATAGCTGTTCAGAGGACAAACACATTGTGGAATGGAATGCACAGACCTGCAAAGTAAAATGGTAAGTGATGCCAGTTTTCAGTCAAATTTGTTCACATTTGCGTTTGTGTATTTCCTCCTTCACAGATTTTAGTGAGGGCCTGTTGGAAATGCTGCACTCTGCTATCCAGGCTTCATGCCCACTGTACAAAATTGACAGGTGGCCATTATTTTTCTGAGATTGGAAGTGGTTTTGTTAAGGGATAGAAGAGTAACTCTCATAGTTGGGTTTCTTCCTCTGTGTATTGGAAAGACTAGATGAAATGAGTAACTGCGCTGAGAGGGATTTGGGTCCCTCCATGCTAACTTTTAGTGGGACGTGGGCTTCCAGTCACTTTCATGATGCTGAAAAAAAATCTAAATTCTAGAAAATATCCTGGGAAATATGAGGGAGCAGATGCTGGAACACCTCATCCCAGTTAAACTGGTTACGTGCACCCGGCTTTGCTCAAAGGGCCTTGCTATGATGATACCAAACTTGGTTTCGCTCACTACTGATGTGCAGTGGGGACAGTTCCACTTGGCTGTCTGAGCAGGCTGCTACTGTTTAAAGTACTGTTTAGCAAAATAGAGCTTAGTGCAGAGTAACTAGATGTCTGGTGTAGGCATTTAGTTTCTTTTGTAATGAAGTCAAACTGTTTTTAAACCTAAGAAGAAACCAAGATTTGTATTAATGATCCTGGTTATCTTACTTCAGTAAAAGCCTAGTGAGTGATGGCACCTTGACCCTTCTCTTATGCTGTTGGTTTTTTTTTTTTTGTAACATTTCCCGCTGTTGTGTTATTCTTACTGCAGCTCTACTGGTTTTGTTAAAGATGGTGTGGGGGCTGCAGACAGCCCATTGTCAGTAGCCTCTTCGATGTCCCTAGAAAGTAGATGCATCCTTAGGTTGTATTAAGTTGAGACCCTGACATAAAGTAGCAGAAGATGGCTGTAAAATCTCCCTCCAGCCTTCTCTTCTTAGGATTGAACACACCCAGTTCCCTCACCTTTTCCTCTTACATTACATGCTCTAGTCGCTAAGCCTTCTTGGTGGCCCTCCACTGGATTTACTCCACTGTGTCAGTGACTTTCTTGTACTTTCCCAAACTGGATGTAGTGCTCAGATGGACTTTCAAAAGTATTGCACAGAGGAGAGGAATCACTTTCCTTGACCTCCTTACCACACTCTAGCTAATACAAACCAGTATGCAGTTGACCTTATTGCTGCACGGACTCACTGCTAACTCTTGTTCAACTTGACTATGAGGACTGCAAGCTCCTTTTCTGCAAAGCTGTTTTCTAGCCATTTGCCCCCAGCCTGTACTGGAATTTTTCCATCCTCTGTGCAGGACTTTGTTTTCTTTTGAGCTTTGAGATTCTGACGGCCTGTTTCTCAAGCCTGCTGAGATGCCCCTGAGTAGCAGCCCTGCCCTCCAGCATATCAGCTACTCTCCCTAATTCGGTATTGAATGTGAACTTGTTATGTGTGCGTTCTATCCTGTGTTGAGGTCATTAATGAAGACTTCGGCAATTACTGAGGATGTTAAACAGTATTGAGAGCTCCTTAGGGAGTGACACCAGTAACTGGCCACCAGCTGGACTTCATACCAGTGATCACAACTGTTTGAGCTGAGTGATCCAGCCAGTTCTTATCCCTCCTTAGAGTCCATCCATTCAGTCTATATATCTCCAGTTTGTCTGCAAGGATACTATGTGAGACATTGTCAAAAGCATTGCTAAAGTCAAGTTAAATGGCATACACGGCTCTCCTCTCATCCACCAAGACAGTCGTCTCATTAAGAAGGCAATCAGGTTGGTTAGGCATGGTTTGCCATTTGTAAATCTATGCTGGCTGTTCCCAGTCACTTTTTTGACCTTTATGTGCATGGAAACAGCTTCCAGGTGGATTTGTTGTATAACCTTCCCTGTTGTTTCGTGGCTTTTCCTTCTTGTGGGTACGTTTTGTCTCCTTTTTTCTTTTCAAGTCATCAGAAATTTCTCCTGAGCTACATGGCCACTCAAAATGGTAGTGTGGTCTTGCAGTAACACTGGCCTCAGCACTTCTGGATGCATCCCGTTCAGTCTTAAGGAGTTGCATGTGTTGGATTTGCTGCTGTGATCCCTAATTTGATCTCCCTTTACTATGGGGAGTGCTTTGCTCCCTCCAACTCTGGCACTGGGTTTGGGAACATGGGAGGCCTGAGGGACTTTGCTCTTCAGTGCTTTGGCTTTTTCTATGTACTGAATGTGTCCCTACACCATTCAGCAGCAGGCCCACGCTTTCCTCAGTCATGTCTTACTGTTGCTGATGTGTTGTATGTAGATGTCCTTTTGTTGGCCTTCATATTCCCTGCTGGTTTGAACACCAGCTGAGCTTTGGCTAATTCTGTCTCTGCATGCCTGGACAATATTTTTATATTCCTCTGTGTAACCTGTTCCCACTTTCACCTCCTCTATACTTCTTTTTTTGTGTTTTTGAGTTGAGTCAGGAGTTACCCACTTGGCCAAGTCAGCTTTCTGCAATACCTGGTGATTTTCTGCTCATTGGAATACCTGGTGATTTTCTGCTCATTGGAATGGACCATTCTTTTGCTTTGAGCTCTTGGAAGAGAAACCAGCTTTCCTGGGCCCCTTCGCCCTTCAGGGCACCCTCCAGTGGGATCCTGTCAATCAGTCCTCTGAATAAGTTGCAGTCTGCTCTTCTGAAGTCCAGGGTTGTCATTCTGCTGTTTATCTCGCTTGTTTTTCCTAAGGTCTTTAAATCCATTGTCCTGTGGTTGCTCTAGCTGGAGGTTGTCATCAACCATCACATTCCTCATCAGTTCTTCCTTTTTTTGAGTAGCTGACCCAGTAAAGCACCTTTCGTAATCTGGTTGTAAATCACTTGCATCAAGGAAAGGTCCTCAGCACTTGCCAGCCATCTCTGGGTCTACTTGTGCCCTCCGGTGCTGCCCTTCCAGCAGTTGCTGGGGTGGTTAAAGCCTCTTAGAAGAACCAGGGCATAAGATTATGAAGATTTATCTATTTCTTTTTAATCAGACAATCTGTAGCAGATGCCCACCACATGATCCTTGTTGGTCTCTACCTGTAAGTTCTCTACTGGCCCTTCGCCTGTTTCACAGGAAAGCTCCATGCATTCATGCTACCCTTTTGTGTGGAGAAACCTCTCTCCTTTTTGCCTTCCTGGCACGTCCTTGCTGATGTGCCTTCCTAAAGGTCCATTTATTGCAGCACTCCTGTCTTGCAAGCTATCCACTGTCTCTCTGTGATCCCAGTGAGATCAAAGCTCTGCAGCTGCCCACAGATATCTAATTCACCCCATTTGTGCGTGTGTGTTCAGGTACAGGCACTTGAGATGGGTCCCATGCTGCTTTCTTGGGAAATGTGAGAATTCTTCCTGTCATGCTTCATCTTGGGTATTTCCCTCTGCCCCTGTCCCATACTGCTGCTTTTTTGGGGGCTGTGGTTATAAAAGGTAATCAGAGGCCTTGTATTCTTTAATTTTGAAGATGGCAACAAGAAAATCATTCCTGGAGTGTATACATTAAAAGTACACCAGCAATATAATATCATGCTTTTTACCTGAATTTTTTCTCTGGTGATACTATGAGTCATACCTAAGGTAAATGACATTAGAAAGAGTAGAAGAAAACAACTCTCTAAAATTTTACCTGAATTGATGAGACTAGAAGGAACAAATTATCCACAATAATTGCTCATGCCCAATGTATATATGAGATTGCCTGCATTCTTTAACACTTGTCAGGACCTGGAAATGAACCCTAACGTATCCCACAGAGATTTCAGGATGGTTGCTCCTGGGGTAGAGAAGTGCTCAACTTCTTTTGATTTGCAGGCTTCTAGACATTTTCCTATAGAAGTACGGACTGCTAGATAAGGAATTGAAACCACGTGGGTTTAGGCTTGACTTTCTTAATTACCGTAGAAGTAGTCCATAGAACCGCTTGAGAAGGTCTGTGCAGCACACATTGAAACCTCTGGCAGAGGGACAAGCTGTTGGGGAAGAGAGAGTTTCTGAAGAGGCAAGGCAAGGTGTTGGAGAGAGGTAGTCTAAAACATTCTGGATGACTTCTTGTTTCTCTGGTTGTAGCTTTTTCATGTCTTAAATACTCTGAACACTCAGAGGCATTCTGTACATCTCCTTCTGCAGTTTCTTGTTTCATGATACCTGTTTAAAACTCTTTCCTGTAAAATTATATAAAGAGTATCCAAAATAAAAACTAATGGATTTTTGCTGTGCTTTATATTCTGCAGTCTTGTTTAGTGCATTTAAAAATGCCTTTTTGGGTTTAAACTATTAAATACTTTGAAATTCTTAGTCCTGACTTTCTCTTTGGAAGAGAAAACAAAATCTTGTCGTACTCTCTGTAAGGTGTCATGTTGTTTGTCAAGTTTGTCGGCAGTAAAACTTTCAGCTTCTATGAAATCTAATAAAAAGTGATAACAGTAAATGAGCTCTGTTGTGGAAGACAGGAGAGGTGCCGCTTGGGCACGTGGAAGTTATTTGGAAGTACTTCCAGAGCAGCTGTTTACAATCAGAATGTGATGGGTTGCAGGGTACTTCCTATCTGTAAAGGGTTTGTGTTAATGCTTTCCTTGCACTTTTGTCCTGTGAGAAACATGTAGTACTCAGACTCCTTCAAAGCAGATGCAAGCTTTTCATGACAGGATTTTTTTTTTTTTATAAAATAGTGCTTTGAACCATAGATCTTTAAGGTGAAATTTATTATTGTCAGTGTCATTGACAGACTTGGGAGGAGGGCCAGGAACTGAATGGGCCTTGAAACTCTGAATTGTTGTGTTGAGAAGACCTTTTTGAATGGGTTAGTGTAAGCTTTTTGGATTATGGTGCAAAGGAAAGTCTTGGTATGGCTTCTCTTACCCTATTTTGAGTAGTAGAGAACTTTGAGAGAGGAATTCAGAACAGAATAGTTACGTTTTTGAGTTGCTGTATTTCTGTGTAAACTAATTTGAAGGAGAGGAGCAGAAACAGAATAGCTTTGACCTCATCTTTGACTACTTAAATTATTATTTTTTTAATAATCTTTGCTTTAAATTTTCCAGTGTGGCTGATGTGGATTTTGAGATTATGCTAAATAATATTGTTTTTTCTATTTATTCATCTTTCTCCCTTTGTACAAAAACCCTCCATCCAAATTCTAGCAAGTGGAAAGGTGACAATAGCAGTGTCACCTCTCTATGCATCAGTCCAGATGGGAAAATGCTGCTGTCAGCCGGTAGAACTATAAAACTGTGGGACCTGGAGACCAAAGAAGTCTATAAAGTAAGTAACTTTGTAAAACGAGATGCAAAAAAATATCTTTCTTGATTGGTGACATTATGTATCTAGTATTTCCTGATAGGACATCTGAAAATTTCATTGGGTGTGAGGAGACAATTGGCAGTTTTGGGATTGCTGGAAGCTGTTGCTGTGATGATACCCTCAACTGTGGTTTCAACTTTCTGAGAGTTGAATGAGGACATTAAATTCCTTGGCTGTGTCTGAGCATGCTACCAGCACCCTTTCTCAAGCCTGTAGCAGAAAGATGGATGCTGTTCTTTTTCACTGGGTCCCTTACCCTTCTAGCAGGAGAACTCAGTTCACCGCAGTATTAGTTAACTGCCGGCATGGGTTTTTGCATGAACTCCCTGACTTTTATCATGAGTCCCTCCTTAAAGCCTTCAGGCTTCTTTGCTAAACTTGATGTAACTGGTGTCATTACCAGTTTTGCTGTTGAAACAGTTGGAAGGCATAGGAGCAAAACCCTCGTTGTTCCCTGAGCAGGGCTCAGGCATGAGCAAATTACCATGTTTTGGCTCTTCTGTAAATGCAGTCATGTGCTCTTGCCTGCTAGCAGATAGGACACAGCTAGCCTCTGAATCTCCTGGTACTTGCTGTCAGGTAAGTGTGTATACGTGTGCCATTACTGTGGACTTGCTGGTGCATGGCAACTACTGTGTATATCTGCATCCTATGATGAGCAAAACTACTATTTACAAAAGTAGATTGAAGAACCAATTTTTTTTTTTGGAGGCGGGGCGGGGGGTTGAATAGCCTTAGTGTGTCAGCAGATCTGTGCATTCATCTTACAGTTGAGAATGAAACTATGAATCTAGTTTCATTGTAAAAGTTGAAGTGTAAAATTGTGTGTGTCGGGGAAACCAAAAATGTGCTTTCCGACAGTAACAGCAGTACAGGTGGATGTGGTTTCTTTTGCATGGACTTGGTCCCAGTGAATTTGCCTTTGATTCCCCATTTAACTTGTAAAATTCCAATAAATATCTGGAGGGTCAGAAAAAGTTTCCTTGAAATACAGAAATGCAGGGAAGCTGATCACTAGTAAAAAAATCACTGAAATGTCCTTGTTGACTTAGTAACACTTGAATCTTTCTTAATGTTCTTTGTTAACTAATGTTTTAATTTTTGCCATATGACCGCTTATGGCAACCATTGAAAGATTCTTTTTTTTTTTTTTTTCTTTCAGCATTTCACAGGCCATGCTACATCAGTGTCATCATTAATGTTTACCACAGTGAAACCTATGAATGAAAATAAGCCCTTTGATGGAATTACAGGGCTTTATTTCTTGTCTGGAGCTATACATGACCGATTACTGAGTGTATGGTATGTAAGCTTTTCATAGTTTGTAACTTCGATTATGATCAGTATTGAGGATAGACTCAACAAGTATGTTCTGAACTCTGTGGTTAAACACAAGGTTAAGCAAAAGGGGCTCTGGAGAAATGCAGTGATGATCTCTTAAGTGGTGCTTTCAACTCGCTGATTGTTGAATGAAGATGAGAATTTCCTTGGCTGTGTCTGAGCATGCTTCCAGTTGCCATTTGACTCATTAATGTATGCCAAGAACATACTGTGTAATAGGCTTCTTTGTACTTACTGTAAGGTTTACACTAAGTTTTCTTGCTGAGTTGGGAGTTACTTTGCTCTTGAAATTCAGAACACTTTCTAAGCTGAAAGCTGAAATTAGAGCATGAGTATTTTTGGGTGGGGCAGATACTACCACAGTCGCTGACGATTTATAGGCTTTATAATGCTTTTCAGGTGCAGAGGGTGCTGTTTGTGCTATAGTAAATAGCGTGTACTGTTTGTGTCTTCCAGGCAGATCAGATCAGATAGGAAAGAAAAGAATGCTGTGATGTCTTTCACAGTAACAGATGAACCAACTTTTATTGACCTGACAGTATCAGAAGTCAAAGAAGAGGTAGGACCAATAGTTTGTAACCAAATATGTTCAACAATTTTCAATTGTCACATCAGTTTCCTTTTAAAAGTGTAAAGAAAGAAGCGTGGTTTGTATTTGGCTTCTGTTATGCAGAGATGAGATCTGAATGCCAATTCACGGGTGTAAGGATATTTATTATAGGTGCATTTATAAAGCTGATAGTTTGAAATCTCATTTTCAAAGCCACTTAGTGCAAATTCAGTATTTTCTTCAGAAAATTTGCTTGTGATGGCGGAAATGTCAGTTGTTTCCTATTTAGAACAAGTTAGTAATCAAAATTGTTTTTACAACTTGGCATCAAAACCCACAAAATTCTTTCTAAAAATGCAGTTTGGATATGGTCCTGTTTTTTCTGATCTCAAGTGGCTTTGGCAGCGTAACTGCTTTTTGAATTAACTAGCCTTTAATGAGTTAAAGTAGTGTTGTGTATTCCCCAAGTCTCTCAATTTCAGCAAGTACAAGTCTTTCAAAATAGTTGTCTTATGAAAAATGTCTGCATGTGAAACGTATTCACAAACTGTTTCAGTAATTATTTAAAACTATTTTCTCCTGCTGCAGTTGTTAGATTCCTTTCTAAAAACAGTATTTCATGCTAAATTATCTAATGTTTCCAGTTGTGCCCTCTTACTTCATGTATTGGGGATGAGAGTATTCTGTAAAGTACGCCCGTCATCTAATTGCTCAGAGCACTCATCTCAGTTTCTTTCCTCCTAGCTTATTTACAGTGTCAGCGCCTTTGTAGACCTGTGCCTCTAGACATGTTGGGACATACGTTTGGAACATTGCTGCTTACAATCACATATGTGTGCTACTGTCCAAACTGTTCAAATTTGGATATATCAGTAGTGATACACTAAAGTACAGTTACGAGTTATCTTTTTGTCTCCTAATAGTTGTATTAAATGTTCCTGAGATGTTAGTGTCTTTGATCTTCCTTATGGATTTAGTTATATCTTTAATGTGTTTAGTTACTGAAAAAAGTCAAATTGTAACCATGCAACTGTCTCTTGATGTCCTGTACTTACGGCAGGTTTGTCCTTTGAGCTAATTAAAATCTTCTACTGTGCCTTCTTTCAGCCTGTGAAGTTAGCAGTTGTGTGCAGAGATGGACAGTTGCATTTATTTGAACATATCTTAAATGGGTAAGTTAGTATTCATCTTTAGGTTGTCTTTGGGAAAGGTCTGGGATTACCATAAGGCGAAGTTCAGTCTTGTCATGCTGTTGCCTTTAAGCTCTTGTATCTGTTCACAAACCAGGTTCCAGCTGGTTCTTTGTCTTGGGTTACTGGACACATTTTTGGAGAACTTACTTGCTGGGGGCTGTGCTGCACTTTGGTTTAAGTGTTGCTTTAGCCAAGATTTTATGTGTCTGTACTTCATCTTAGCCGTCTGTGAAAGGCGTAAACTATCTGAGTTTGCTGAGGACTTGCTAATGAAAGGTGCTTAGATGTGCAAGATACCGAAGTGTTTAAGCTAAACCTCTTGGAATTTTTTCATTCCGTTTTTTCAGTTACTGCAAAAAACCCTTAACATCAAACTGTACTATCCAGATAGCAACGCCTGGAGATGATGGGGACTCCACACCAAAACCAGTCCCTATTCTAGCAGCTGCGTTTTGCACAGACAAACAGTCTCTGCTGCTTGTGTATGGAAACACCTTACAGCCCATCATAGAGAAAGTGGTAAGTAAAACTTACTGGAGAAGTTTTGGGTTGTATAATATGGACTCCATACAGCTCTCAGTTGGAGGGATTGTTTTTTTTGTGTTTTTTTTGTTTGTTTCTTTGTTTGTTTGTCTGTTTGTTGTTTTTACTTTTTTGAAATTGTATAACAAGATAAAGCTTATTCCTTCCCCCTTTTCTGGGAGCTATGACTGTTGCCCCTGAGCTGTTTTGAAAGGTGATTTGTATTTTTCCATTCTTTCAACTAAAATACAATTTGACATCATTGCTGGCTGTTTCTTGCAATTTCAGCTGTTACTGAGTTAGGCCATTGAAACTGTTTTTAATACTGTTTCAGTTTACCTGTGTGAGTTTCTTTGGAGAGTATAGAGATCTGGTAACAAAAGGCAGATGTGCAAAGCAGCTGCTGTTCTAGAGTGAAAAAAAGTTCATTCTACTTTATACCTCTGGAATTTGTTCTCATCTTTCAGTAGTGTAATGAATCACAGGTGTGAATCTCAAATATATTAACTGGTTTTGTTCCTGTCCTTTTAGTCTTTGAACAGCACCGAATCCCACATATGTTTGATAAGGGACGTCCAGAAAGTGTTGTCACTTAAAACAGATGTTGCTGTAACAAAGGTGAGCTTTGTGTGAAATGTGATTTTGTTGCTCCTCTTGTTCTACTTCGGAACTGCTAGAATTCACTGCTCTCTTTTAAAATGAGGTCAGATTTCTGGATGGACCTGCTCTGAGCTGCAGTGGTAGCTGCAGATGTCCGTGGCACTCAGGCAGGCGTGTGTAAAGCGTGCTTCATGGCTGCTGTGTGTCCTAGTATGTTCTTGCACACAGTTACCCTCCTGTAGCTCGTAGCAAGTCCTGTTTTCAGCAGGTCTGCTTGATAGATAGGACTGGCTGATGGTTTCTTTTCTGCTTGAGATCAGTCCTTCCTCTAGAGTCTGTCAGTTTGTACAGCCTCTTTGACCCCGATGGTTTGGGGTGAAGTTGGGATGGCTTTGTTTTAGAGTCTAAATAAAATGTAATGGAGCCTTAAAAGGCATGTCCTTTTGGCTCTTTCTCGAGGTGGCCTTCACGTATTCCTGCTCACAGGGATATGGCACCTGGGAATGTGAGCTTGACACTTAGATGGCAACAGTGTCCACTGAGGCCACTTGCCACCGTTCTCTCTCATGCAGGATCCCCTGGGGGTTTAGAGGCAGGCCATGAAGTTC
Source organism: Nipponia nippon (assembly GCF_047370975.1). Classification (NCBI taxonomy): domain Eukaryota; kingdom Metazoa; phylum Chordata; class Aves; order Pelecaniformes; family Threskiornithidae; genus Nipponia; species Nipponia nippon. Next base: position 17,825,597 of record NW_028262358.1, read on the forward strand.
TTAATCAGTGTCCGTATTCAAGGCCTTGAAGATTTGAAACGCTTGCAGTATCAGTGAAGTGAGCAGGCAGTGCTATTTTTGTAACCCTCAAGTTACCTACTGGATCTGGTGCTCCATCAGCCACGCGAGGTTTTGTGCTGATTCCTCGGTCCTGGAGGTGGTGGGTAGCAGAGCTGAAATGCAGTGAGAGGCGTAGGAACTCCCTGGCATGCAGTGATGATGCCCATCTTGGTTTCGCTTTTTGCTGAATTCCAGTGAAGACGCATTTCTCTTGGCTGTCTGAGCATGCCTTGTGGGGAGAAGGTCAGTGGTTAGTGTGGTGAGCAAAGGGGGTAGTATTTTAACACCATTGCTGTTCTACAGTAAAATTCTTGAGCTGCAAAATCATTTTTTTTTTTTTTTTAACTTTTACACAGAGCATATCACTGTAGTAGATAAGATTTGTATCACTTCAGTGGGCACCCAGCAGGGCTCCCACAGGTACAGAAGTTTGAGCAGGTACTTGAAAAAAAGGCCTGCGCAGAAGCGCTGTGGTTAAGGAAGTGTTCTGGAAGTAGCAGGTAGCATGCTTGATATTCTGAAAGTGGCATACTCCCTTACATCCTCTGTGGGTCAGGGGAGCGCTTGGTTATTAAATATATTGCCTTTAAAATTCTGTCTCCTTTATGTTCATTGAAGATGGATACCGTAGCTTGTTCTGTGTAACCTAAGGTTGCTCTGTTTGTCATCGTGATCATAGTCTAATTCAGACTACTGAGTTCTGCGTCTGAGCAATCACTAGAAGAAAATCGGTGGGATTGAAGTGAATAGTTACTACCTTTTACTGTTACATTGTGCTGCTGTTGGTGATCAGTTCTTACCTTCCAGTGAAAGCTGAATTAATCTGCATGTGGTTTATGGGCCTGACTATTACTATGCGTGGTATCTATTCCTAGCAAACATCCGAATATTTGTTGTTGGATACAAACACTTAGTTTGATGAGCATTACAGAATAAGCTTGTAAGAAAAATGATTCACAAGTGATTCCAAAGAGACCATTGCTTTAGTTAATTATGAAAACTAGCTGACTGTTGCTTGAGGTTATTAATTGCTCTTAAAAATGTAGGATTTTCCTAGTATGTATGTCAAGAAAATGGGTTGTGGCAAGCTGGTTTTACCGTGTATGTAAGAGTCTTGGAATAAAATCAGTGTTTTAAATTGGAGGAAAGCTCAAGATATTAGCAATTCGTACAAATGTGGTTATCTCTGTCTACTAGGTAAAGACGCCTGTTGTGAACTTGGACACCAAAGTTCTAGTGCCTGGCATTCCGGGACATAGTACAGCTGTCAAAACTCCATCCTCGGGAAAGGAGAAAAAGAAAAACAAGAGGAAACCGGGAGAGACAGAGGTAAAGTGCTTCCTCTTTTAAACGCAGCAGTAATGGAGAAGCTAGAATCATAAATCATCGTCGTAACTTCTTTAGGTGAACTTGAACTTGCTTTGTTTGGTGTGGAGGCAAGGTTAATGATATCATCTTTTTGTATGAAAGACTTCCCCCTGCTCAAAACCTTTCCCTCACTCAAGCCCTCTGTGCCTTGCCCGTAGTTTTGCCATGTTCGTGCAGAACTTTGTCACATGCTTGTGTCTGTCTCTCTGTGCTAAGGTATATTACTGCTTTTCAGTCAAAACTTCTTTTCTCAGGCTATTCTCTGTCAGTACATTTAAAAGAATATGCAAAATTTGTGTTCTTTTCCAGCAGAATCAGAGGGAATGCTGTAGGTTAGGTACTTCGCTTTCAGCTGTTTTTGAGAAATTGCACTGAAACAACACCGCCTTTGTTTACCCTCTGCAGGAAAGCATTGAAGAGCGCCTAGAGGCACTGGATATTGATGTGAGCAAAGTAAAAACTCCAGGTGGCCTTCCACAAACAGATAGCTTTGCAGTGCTTTTGGTTCAGGGCTTGGAAAGCAACGATGCAGAAATCTTAAATGTAAGTGTTAAAAGATCATTGTATGCTGTTTGATCTATACACTGAGACTTGTGGGGAGCCTTCCTGAAAGCCGGGGAGGCTGAACAGTCAGGAACCTGTTGTTTCTCCCAGCTGCTTTTTGCCGATTTGCCGCTCAAGGCAGCGGTGTTATAAATGGCAGTAGCAGCATTACTTTCTTGTTTTTATCTACCTTCCTTTCTGAGTCAGTCTGTGAACTTTGAGGCACTTCTGTTTATGATAAGTTTTTTATGTCACAGTTCAGATGTTTTACAAGCAATGTTACTAATGCAGCTGTCTTCCCTTTAGCTTGAGTTGGAGCATAACCTGTGCTTAGTCTCCTGAGTGTACAGTTCCAAGTAGATACTGTTTGAAAAATGCATTGATGACAACAGTTTCACTTGAAAAGCTTACTGTTGCGTTTGGACTAGGGGGACATAATAGTTCTGGGGCAGGGAAATGAAACCTTAAGAATTTGATGCTGAATAGGAATTACTTGTCACATACTGGTGAAAGACATTTTTTTACAGAAGTCAAGCACAGAAAATTGCAAGGGAAATTTTAATGTGCCTGTGATGCTTCATTTCTAACATGCGGTGGGTGGGCCACAGGCAATGCTAGATTGTTTTAGATGGGTTAATCAAGTATCTTATCTTGTTAATTGTAGCTGACTTGAAAAATGGAACTCCTTTTCATAGTAAATCTTCTTTTACTTATCGTCTTCATCTTAGCATACAAAGGTAGTGGAGTAGAAAAAGAGATTTAAAGCCAGGAATTTTTGATTGTGTTCATTGCTCATACACAGGTTAAAACTGAATGATTCTCTAATCATATTTTTCCATTTTAACAGAGAGTGCTTAATACAAGAAAGGAAAATGTAATAAAGAACACAGTAGCCAGAATGCCTATACATGCTGTCATTCCACTGCTGCATGAGGTAGGAGAGACTGTGTTTCTTGTACTGTCATACAAGCCACATTTGGTTTGCGTTCTAGCTGGGGAAAACCCAGGATGTGTCTCTATTTTTACCAATGAAATTGGTTTGGTAGTTTTACAGGACAGAAGTTGTTCTTAATTTATCTCTGATATGCTCTTATCTTCTCTGGCTGAAGCTTAACCACAGGACAAAGTGCCACTGTCAAAGCTAGGAAGAGCATTAGATCATGTAATATTATCTGAAATGATTATGTGGGAAAAAGAAAGGGAAGAGGTTAAGCTAAAGCTTGTTTAGTCCAATGGCAAACAATTACCATTACGTCTTCTTTTCAACTATTAAAATAATGATCATTTGAAACACAAAAATAGCAGTGCTAGCCAGAGCAAGTTGTAGGAGCATAAATATGATAGATACTCATATGAGAGAAAGAAAAATAGAATACGTACTTACAGCAGTGAGTTTAAATAGCACTTGGAAATTGCGGGGCAATTTCTTTCCTCTTTTGAAGATAGCTCAGAAGCCCAGTTGCTATATTTAAGCTTTGCAACATCACTTAGTAATAATTTTAAAAGGGATTTGGCTTCTGAACTGCTTATTCAGTGGCATTAAATAAAATCTGGTTTTGGACAGAAATATTTTAATCGTCAGCCTTATCTAGACATTACTTTGCTTAAACTGAACATTGATTAGTTGGTTTTGTTGTGTGAGTGACGTTATAACATAAGTTAATGGTAGATTTCTCTTGTATTTTCATGCGCTGGCCACAAGTAAGATGTAATTTTTGCTTGTACTAACCTTAACTGAATTACGCAGATGGCCTGGTTTTGAAAGTTTAGACTTCCCTTTAAGCATGTGTCGTGACACCTCCTTAGACTTACGTTAATGAGGTGCAGCGTTTCTTTTCTAGGACCTTTGTCAGAGAATCTAAGTGCAAGTGTTTAACTATGTAATCGCAGTGGATGGACAGATCTTCATGTAACTGTCTTCTCCAGAGCTTGAGATTTGTTCTGTGAAATAGCATTTACCTGATACTACCTTCACTTGTTTCCCCAACTTGTCCGCCTTGTAACAGCTGCTCTACACAGAGACATACAAAATACGAATTTCCTTCTACTTATTCCTGCCAGCTTGAAGTTTCACTGGATATATTGCCTGTTAAGGTTCCAGTTTTATTGTAATAATGAAGCTCAGCTTCTGCAAGTTACCCACCTGCATATAGGATGGTAGAGCCAGCAATGTAACATTCTGGAGCCTGGCAATGGTTAATCCTAGCAAACTTCCAATGCCTGGAGATCTTTCTGCCTTGGTATTGGGGCTGTCACATGGATGTAATGTTGGATTTTTAAACTCATTATGTGTTTGATAATTATTTCTGTCAATTTTTGTCCTTTTAGCTTACGAAGAGATTGCAGGGCAACCCATACAGGTAAGAGACAATTCAACTACAGTTTAATTCACCTGAAACTTTTCTAGTCTGCGCGTTATGGTCCCTCCCTCCACCTACGTGACTGATTTCCATAGTAACTGTAATTAAACTGCAGCATCTTGAGGGAAAAATCCTCACCTGATTGTGGGTGCAAAGAGGAACTTTTATTAAGGCAGTGCTTTGTCAGGATGGCTGAAGTGAAGTTAAGAAGGGAAAAGGATGCCTGAAATAAGCATATAATCCTGAGAAAGTATCTGAATTCCCAGAATATCAACGCTGCGGACCTGATCAATATGTAAAATAAAATAAGTATCAGATATATATCTTGTTCGGTTTAATTATCAAATAGATTTTTATATATTTGTTGTTGTGTTTAGTTAATAACAAAACCAGCTCTTCCTGCCCCCGCCACCCCCCTCCCCCAAATCTTGTTATATTGGTATAAGGATAGCATTGCTGAGACTAGCTGTCCTTAGTTGTGGTGTTTGTCTGTTTTTTTTTTTTTTTCTTTAAATAAAAATTCCCTCATTGTAGGTGGAGAAAGAAGTAGCATGCTTTGCTCTTTTATTCATTGAAACCTCCCGTAAAAGATGTCAGAAACAGAGACCCCTGAATATGTCTAGTTTTAATCCCTCACTTAAATGTCTGTTCTTTTTCTAACAAATAACTTAGAGGTGTCTCATGTGGATAGCCAAACTGTTATATTTCCATCTGCATTTATCTTTTTATATAATGAAAGAGGAGCACTTTCTATAGATCTGCTTAGCGTCTAGAATGTGAAATGGGTGTTTCTCAGCCAGTATCTCTTTGATATAACTTATTTTTCTTTTCCAGTGCCTCACTAATGGTTCGATGGCTGAAGTCTGTTTTTACTCTACATGCATCCTACCTTTCCACAGTAAGTATCTTGCATTAATGCTAATGCACGTAATTAAAACTAGATTTAAATGCTTAAATACATGTATGTTCTTCCTTCAGGAATCTTCCTCCTGCTCTCCACGTATGGCAGTGCCCAAATCAATGTACAGAGGGCTATACTTCTGCCACTTTTGCCAAATTGCTGCACAGTGGCTATAAATTGTTTTTCTTAGTCATTCATGACATAATTACAGTCATCCCAAAGTCAAACCAAGATAAGTTATGTCACACCTGTGAGAGCTGGGGAACAAAATTACTGACAAAGAGTAATCTAGCCTGTGTCGCTAAATCTTATAGAACTAAATTTGCCTTGCTGTTGTAATGCTCATTTTGAGGCTGTCTTGGACGTGGCTAGATTTATAGGGTAAAGGTGTGCCAAAGTTGGCGGCAGGGTAGTAAGTAATGTAGTAGCTTCTGGGTTGAAGTCCAGCCTTGCCTTACAAGTGATGGATAAAGCACTCTTGCTCAGTTAAGAAAAAGGCATTTTGGCACTATTAGTCCTTTCTCCCATTTGTTATAGGATTGCTGTGTGTCAGAACTTGCACACGTTGCCGAGGCTGCATTCATACACTGGTATATATTCAGCTCCCATTAACACAGCTTTCCACGTAGTGCTTCGACACCCGCTTACGGCAGTGACTGTGGAAAGGAAAAGTAGTATAAGAATTGCCATGTCTTGAAATAAATGTGTTTCTAAACACAGCTAAATGTTAATTGATCAGGCTGCAGGTGGTTTCTGTGAACCCTCAGCTCTCCCTTCTGTCTAGAATAACATGAGCAAGGATTGCTTGCCCCAGATGTACAAAGGTAGTTTAAAAATAAGACGTTTGGGATGTGTTGGTCAACAGCTTCATTTTTCTTCATCCTTCTCTTCTCCCAAGTTGCCAGACCTTATTCCTCAGCTGGGAATGCTATACCAGTTAATGGAGAGCAGAGTAAAAACTTTGCAAAAGCTTTCCCGTCTGCATGGAAGACTCTTCATTCTTGTCACCCAGGTGAGTTCCAAATAAATAACATGGGATGTGTAGAAGAAGCATTGTTTGCAGACTTAACCTCCTGTCGTGATTACATCTGATGGGACCTGACATCGGGAACTTAATAGAGCTGCTGCATAGCTACGCTGATAACACTCGAATCAGTACACTTAATTGACTATCTAGTCAGTCTGTGCTCACGGGAAGTGTTCCACACTTTTTCCTGCCAAATGTGTCTACTGACCCGTAGAGTTTTAAAGGGGATTAAATAGGAGGTACTGGGCCACTTCAGAGCAGATGCCTCTAAAATTTTACTTTGTCCTTTGTACTTGCTTGGCTGTTAAGCTGCTACTATAAATGAATTAATCTGTGTTAAACTTGATGTAGACTTCATTTACCTTGTTACGAGTTTTGCTGACTTTTAAGACTGGAATATATGATTGCACCTAAGGCTAATCTGCAAATTCCTTTCAGGTTGCGGCATCAGAAACAGTTCAGGATGTAACTGAGGTTAATCAGACTGCAAAGCTGGTATATGAGGATGGTACGTGTTGTGTGCTAGGTGTAGCTCAGCTCCTGAATTCACGTGACAGCCAATACTTGATGGCTGTTCATCATGTTCCTATGCTTATCTATTAGTGTACAATCTGCAAGTAGAGAGTTTTTGTGGGAAGTGCGTGGCAGGAAGGTTGGTGGTTAATGATGCGGGCATCTTGTAGTTGGTTCTTCCTTCCTTCCTTCCTTCCTTCCCTCCCCTCCTTTTATTTCCTTTCATTCCCTCCCGCCGCTGCTTCACAAATTAAGAAATCAGTTAATTGGAAGTTCAGTATGCTGCTTAACCTAACTGGCAGTCTCAGAATTCTAGTGTTAGCTGCCCTTCTGCTGAGGTAGATACAGTCAAGGCACTGTTACGTTTGAGTCAGCAGGATGTCAAGGTAGTGGATGTCAGTGTATGTGCATGTACACTTCCAATTTGGCCTTTTTTATCTACTGCAACTTCATACTGCATAATCATAACGGAAGTTACTCATTCATGTTGAAAGTCCTAATTCATGTTGATCAACCTAATCTTCAGGTAGAATTAGTTTGGAATGGAAACAGCACAGTTTGGAGACTTAGCAGCATGTGGGGCTGGGCTTTGTTTGCACAATGACATTTTAAAGTCTGTTCTCCAGACTGAGGGATTGTTTTCTCTTTGCAGAATCCTCAGAGGAGGAAGGCTCAGATGATGAGATGATTGCAGATAAGGACTCTGATGTAAGTGGAGTTGGATCAGATCTTCTCCCGTTTGCTTTTAACAGAAATTGTGTGACTGTCAAAGGTTCAAACATTCCTGTTTATTTTTTTCCCCAGGAAAACTGGGATGAAGACGAAGAAAAAGAGGAGCAATCTGATGAACAAGACATGACTGTTGAAAAGGAAATCAATGGCGATTCTGATTTGGAACCAGAAAATGAAAGCGAAGAAGAATAACGGCACGAAAGAATAATTCTAACAATTGAAACAAGTGGGCCACCAAACTGTAATTCTGGATCATCTTGCTGAAAGATGCTGTATCTGCACATAGGGAGTGCAGACTCATGCACAGCCTGTGTGCAGAGGCACAGGTGGGGCACTGTGCATTTCCGAATCCAGAATGTTTAACCATGCCAGCCTTCTCTCGCCCTATTTCCCTGCGCTTACTTATAGAAACATTTCTTCCACCTCATGGTCGGATTATGCCTGTCATGTGGACATGCATTTGTATCTCAAGTGAAATAAATCTGCCACCGCTGTTTGTGTGGTAAACTTGGTTCAGCTTTACATTGAATTTGTTTCAAATATTCAAGGATCAAAGACAACCGGTCTATACCTTCTTTCCCTGCTTCAGTTAGCAATAGCAAGTGGGCATCCTGCTGCGTTTTTAAAAAAAAAAAAAAACCAAAACAAAACAGAAAAAAGAAAAAAAAAAGATATTTTTGTAATATTTAAATTCTCTACTGAATTTCTTTTCTCCCCCCCGCCCCATCCTCCATTGGTTTAGCCATGCCTTGGCAATATCTAAATGCCAACCTGACTTAAAAATGGCTTTTTCTTTTTTTAACAAATTTGAACTCAAGACTTTTCTATGTATAAATCAATTACTTTTCTTGTGCTTCAAAAGGACATTAGAAGTATCACTGGCTCCTAATTTTGTTTTAATGGAGGCTGTATATAAGTTTAATGCTAACCCAGAGGATAGACTGTGTTGAATTGGGTGGGGAGAGGGGAGTAGCAGGGAAATGAGAAGGTGAATGCTTGTGAATACATAGCGCACAGCTATACCTTTATTACGGATTTTTAATCTTTCAGTGGCAGAACAAGGACAGCTATTTGCTCAGCTAATGGAAGCTGAAGTGGTGCAAACACATTTTTAAGAGCAAAACAAGGTAAAGGTTTGAGCCATTCACCACTATAATGTACAATAATATATTTGTCTATAAATGGAGCTGTTGCAACTAAATACCGCCCTCTTTGTAAAGTGAATAAATATACATCTCCTTTACCAAATACCTGTCCTGTGGTGTTTATTGAGAGAGACCTTAGGTAGCTAAGGGTGGTGGTTAAGGGTGAAATGCTGTTTGTAAAAAGCAGATTTCTAGTGGAGGAGGAAGCGAACCTAAAAGGTGACAGTGTTCTGCAAAGCATCTGTTGTTATCGATTTCTTTGCTCCATGCGTTTCAGTTGTATCTGTTGGTTTGTCCACTGCTCGGAGACTGCATTGGGGTCGCAGCCTTGTCTGGAGGCATTAGGGGATTGTGTCACTGACAAAGCTGGAAGAGACGTGTTCTGTCTTTGGAGAGCTGGAGGTAGAAGGGCAGCAGCTGGAGGTTTCCGGTCTTTGGAGGGGGTTTTAACTGACAGTAAATTAGTGTCTTAGTAATTTGTAAAGCTGGGCTTTTACATCATTTCTGAGATGCTGTGAAAATAAATGCCAACGCTTGTGCACTGTCTGTACTTGCACAAGCCACCAAATTAGGCTGAACTGATGTACAAGTTTTTAACCAGTACTGATGTTACTATATGCAGGCAGGCTTCAAATTGGACAAGAGAGGGATGTGAATGAAGGTCTGTTGCATCTCAGGTGAGTGCTGTTCTGCTGAGCTTTTGGGGCATGGAGTAACACAAGGAGCAGCTGTGTATTTGGTTGGGCAAGGTCCTCCAGGTACTTGTGTCCCAGGCTTTCCAGAAGTCCAAGCAGGAGCCCTGGTCTGGGGTCAGAGCAGGCTGAGTACCTCGCTGGCACTGTTTGGGTATGGGGAGTGGTGGCACTGGAAACTTGGCACCACTCCCCGTTGCACCTGTAAGGTAGGCGTTCCCTGTGTCTGTCCTGTCAGTGCACCAGAAACCTGTTGCAGGAGTGGAGCTGTGGGAGAACCTGGCAGCAGCAAGAGGAGGGGGATTTCAAAAACACTTTGTTCGTTCCTTGAGCTCACCGACACTGAGATTCTGTGAATCTGTTTCAGTATCGGGCAGCAAGCTGGTAGCAGGGGTACGAGTTCTGGTCTACTCTGGTGTTAGGAGAGCCGGGTAACACTGTCCTCTGAGCCCTCTGCCTGTATCATCTTCAAGCAGCTGTTCTGTGTGAAACCATTCGGGCATGGCAGCTGCAAGCAGTTGGGCTGGTTGTTCCAAAAGTGTCCCTCCCCTTAGGGCTGATAACTGACAGTTCTGTGCACTTTCTAATCCTTACAACTATTTATCTGCAAGGCCAAGGTCTCAGTCAGCTGATGAACTAAGCTGTTTGTGTCTTCATCTTTCAGAGACACAGCATCGTCTGGAGAAAGAGGCTGGAAATGGGGTAGGTCCTCCTTTGCAGCCGTCATCCTGGTAGTTTTGGAGCAAGAGAGTAAGGAGGACGGCGTAGCTACTCACTCGGAGCAGCGGAGGCTGGATGAGGGCTTGTGTCAAGAGCCCCAAGGTGTGTCCAGAGCAAGCCTCTGTGGTTAAGCAGTCAACAAATCAATGGGGTGGAAACTCTGAGGCGTACTTTTGTTTTTATTTGCCTAACTCGTATTGTGTCCCATGTATAGGTGTGTATTTAACGCTTGTCCAGGTACCACTGCACAGTGTAAGGGATTTTTGTTTGCTGTTTTTCATGTGGTGGAGGCCTTATGTCCAGGCTATGGAAGTGAATAAACTTTGAATGCGATAAGGAGCAATACCAGAGATGGCCAGGGGGTGTCACGCCAGCTCCACAAAAATTCCTTGGAGTACCGGGCCGCAAGAGCAACCTGTGACTTGTGCCTTTGAGGATGGCACAGTCGCACTGTTGCCAAATGCATCCTGCTGTAAGACGGTGTGGCTCACATCCTCGCCTCTTGTTGTGCTCCTGCTTGCAAAAGGACTTGGTACTACACCAGCACTTGTTGCAAGAGGTGCTTGTTGCCTCCTTTGCTAAATATTTCAGTGTTTCATCTGAATCTCGGAAGTTTGGTAGGGGAATAAGAGCTGCCCGTGTGGGATGTGCACCTGTGTCTGTCAAAGGTTCTGCTGTGTAAGTATGGATGTGGAGTATGGATGTTTTGCTTTTGGTCTCCCTGCATGCTGTGGGAAGTGATTTAATTGGTTTTAAAAAAAACAAAACTTTTTTTGGCTCATCCTTTAAGTTGCTTTTGCTAATGGCTTCTCTGTCCCAAAATAACTTATCTCAATGACATTGGTTAAGAAGAAGCAAGCAAAATCAAAACATGCTGTTGGAGACAGGGTAGAAGAGGAGCTGGGGTTATTTAATCTGGAGAAGAGGAGGCTGAGGGGAGACCTTATCGCTCTCTATAACTACCTGAAAGGGGGTTGTAGCAAGGTGGGGGTCAGTCTGTTCTCCCAAGTAACAAGCAACAGAACGAGAGGAAACGGCCTCAGGCTGCGCCAGGGGAGGTTTAGGTTGGCTATGAGGAAAAAATTCTTCACTGAAAGGGCAGTCAGGCACTGGCAGAGGCTGCCCAGGGAAGGGGTTGAGTCCCTGTCCCTGGAGGTATTTAAAAGACGGACAGACGTGGTGCTTAAGGACATGGCTTAGTGGTGGACTTGGCAGTGCTGGGTTAACGGTTGGACTCGATGATCTTGAAGGTCTTTTCCAACCTTAACGATTCTATGACTCTCTGATTCTCTAAGAGGAGGAGGGCGTGGAAGGGGAGAAAAGAAGGAAAGATTTAGGATGCACAACCAGTTCTTAGAAAATTCCTGATTACTGGGAACATCAGCAAGTAGACATTTGAAAACTGCACGTGAAAATTACAGAGGTGACATATAGTTTGATAGCCAAGTTGTAGTTTAGGCCATCTTACGATGACACAAGGGCTTGGTACTGTATTCGCCCTTCTTTGTGGGGGGGAACTGGCTGGTGATAAGGAAAATTCACTCTGGGCACAGTTTTGCCCTTTGCCCCTTTAGCCTGTGCATAAACCAAGATTAAGTCTCCTAGAAACTCACCTGTGGCCTTTGGGATGTTGGTTCCCTGCTCCCTGGAAGGAGGGGGCTGGAGAGAGGTGACTCTGGCAAACACTCTGTTTCCTTGCAGGTGTGCCCAAACTCACAGCTGTGGGACCTCGATGAACCACCCAGGAGACTCTCCGTTTCCCCGGTTTGTAGGAAAGCCAGATATTTTGTGAGTTAATTTATGGTGGGTGGCTTAAAACATCAGTTTTGCTTTAGAGAGCAGTATGATTGATCCCAGAAGGAAAAATTATTCCTACATCTCCAGTCTGCTAAAAGCGGGTGACTCCTACTTCAGCTGGTTGCCAGGTGGCCATACCCTTCCAGTTTGGGATTGAGTTTGGGATCAGTCTCGCCATATTTCTCCCAGCATGTAGGTCCCTAAGCTCTCTAACTGGGTGTGCGCAGCATCTGGAGGCACTGGAAGGGCGGCTGGAGCTGTGGTTTGGAGGCGATCTTCTCAAGCAGGTAGCGTGTAATATTCAGTTATGGTGTCTGGATGCCTCAGCTCTAATGTTGTGACAGCTGTCGTGTTTTTCAGCTCATTTAGACATCTATAAGGGCTTGTTCTGAACTGGAGAGAGAGAGAGATCCGCTTCCTGTTGGGGTTGCAGAAATAACGTGTGGGAAGTCACTGCGCTCGAGCAGAGGAGATGACTTGCTAAAACGTGTGTGGTTGTTGCCAGCATGATTGTTTTTGACTGAACTGCTGCCTAAAACATAGTCTCTTTTTTGGATCTTTTCTTCAAAACTACCTTATACCCAGCCCTTGCAAAATCAAGAAGATCGTAAAGAAAATCCTGCTTGGAAGACAGCCTGGGCCTCTGCATGAGGAAAATTTTGTCCAAGTGCCTTCATCTCTGCTTCTGTTTTGGCAGCAAGATAAAAAAATTGCTCAGCAAGGAGGTATGAGAGATAAATAAGATTTGTGTGAGTGAATCTCACGTTACCTAGGAGGGGAAGTGAAGTCATGGTCAGACCTGGAGCCTATCCAAAGCTCTTCTAATCATGGAGATGGGGTTAACTAGGTTATTTAAAATACCTTGGCTCAGTAATGAGCACTCTAAGTTATTTAGGAATAACTTAAGGACTTAATGGTGCATTTTGTCCTTGAGAAGAAAATATTTCCTTTAAGCTCCATGGGGGCTTGGAGGGGAGGGCGTTGTCTCTAGGTTCCTCCCACGACGGTTACTGCACACACAAGCTTAGGACCCCCTTGATCTCTGCATCCATGAATTGGAGGACTGTTTGCTTCCGTCAAGGTCAGAGAGCACTTGTCTGTTGGTTGTTTTAGTGACTTCCCAAAGCCCCTGCAACAAAACAGTCCACAGTATTTTGGTGCCTGATGGCACATTTCAGAAGGAGCGGGCTTGTGCGTTTGTCGTGCTCTTTCGCCCATAGTAAACTCATTCTTTATATTCAGCTGTTGGCCGACGGGGGGCAATAAATGATTTATAACCAAGGCAACAGTTGCTGTGGGAAACTGGCATCAACAAGAATCTTTTTCATGTCCACATCAATGAAAGTATTAAAAAAATCTTCCCACTCTGAATCGGGCGAGACCATTTGTGACACTTCCCAAAAAGGTGGCGTAGGTAAGTCAGATTGAAGTGATATCACACAGACTGTCTGGTACAGGAACTGATGGCCCTTTCAGCTGCCTCAAGTTGGAAGTTCCTATAATCAGATCAAATAACTTTTCTGCCCCAGCTGAAACTGGGTTTTCTGGGAAGGGGGGTTGACAGCGAAGGTTGGTAGAATCTGCTTTTGCTGGAGTTGTGCTGTGATTCCTGTAATGCAAAAAATCTCGTGGTGTGAACTCAGGGAACATAGGAGCACAGGTATTTGTAGTCGCTGTTTCAGCTGACTGGCTTCCAGCAACTGTAGGCTGGAAAGAGCTTGGGTCCTCTCCAAACCTGCGGTTCTCTGAAGCTTCATCATGCGTTCGGGCTCCTCAAAGCAAGGTGTGTAGCTGAAATAGGGTTTGTAGATACAATTAAAGATTTGGAAAAGGAAACTAATAGGATGAAGGCACGGCTGTTCTGGAAAATATGAACTCTGGTGGATGCTTCAAACTAATTGACTTTACCTTTAAATAAAAGGAGTTTAAAGTGATAATTCCTTTTCTACAGTCTCCTCATTTCCAGTGCAATATTTTCATGTTTAGAGGAAGGATTTTTCCCTCTATCTGTAAATAAATTTCTCTCTAAGGTAATGCCACAGAAGACTCCCTTTGTAAGGCACTGAAGCCTGCGCTTGCTGCTGCTTTGCGAAGGGATCTGATAACAACCTTGGAGCTCGGTTGGTGCTTCCAGGGGTTCCCCCCTGCCCCCTGCCAAGTGCCATGAATTCTAACTTAATTTGCCAATCTTTGCTTATTCTAGATGATTTTTTCTAACGTGTATTAGTGCCGTGGTGACCCCTGCTAGAAACTGCAAGCAGAAGAACTGCAGCCATCTGCTCGGCACCCAGTGTGCTCCTGAGCGTGCAGGAGGCTTTGGCTGCACATCCCTGGATCTTCCGTGCCCTGCTGCAGTGGTGATAAGCCAGCCTGATGCGAGATGTGCTAAGCCTGTAAAAGATGGGAAAAATTAGTGTTTGCATTTCAATACAATTAAAGCCTGAGTGGAACAGCACTAGGTGGCATCCAGGTCCTTCTTGGTGCTTCCAAAATGTTGCAAGTAGGAAACCACCGCTGCGCACGCTGGTGGGCTGATGAACATCCTCCTCCTGTGTCCTGGGCAAGGCCACCCTTGTCTCCACACCACAGGTCAGAACCGCGGTCCTCACTGCTCTTCATGGATGATCTCCTTTTAGTCTGATTGTCTTTTAGGAGAAGTGTATATTGTTACGGATGTAAGATTGCTTTTAGTTCAGAACTGGTGTCTTGAATACTTTGTTTTCTGGAAGCCTGAAGTTTGAAATGAGATTTCAATTCAACTTGGAAATGGTACATTTGCAGAAGAAAAAGTGAATTTTGAGCAGACTAATAGTTTGATGCACAAAAAAGGGAGAGGGTGAAGTGAATGATAAGGGAGGGAAAAATTGAAGAGAAAATTTGAAGGTTTTTGGCTGTTTTTATTGGGGAGAGGCTGAAGCATTTTATTTTAGTATTCTAACAGAACTGCTGACTTTTTCTTTGGAATTGATTATTATTAAAGTGACTTTAATATTTTCATTTAATCTCCTTTAGGTACTCACAAAACAATCCCCAATTATGTCAGTTTTGGGGTTTTTGTGTTGGGTTTTTTTGGTTAGTTTTTGTTTTTAAATTCAAGTCCATTGAATTCATCCATCTAAAATTCAGATTTCAACCTGAAAATTTTGTTTCCCACCCAGTCCTGGCAAGGAGAGCTGCCAAGGGGTAGTGCAGTAGGCAGCAGTGCAAATGAAATCCTGCCCCAGAGCCGCTCACCAGATGCAATGTTCTCAGTTCTTCGTTGTTCAGAACTGCTCTGGGAAGCAGTGGTGTTCCTGGGACCAGTCATAGTCCAGCATTTAAAAATGGATGTCTTGATAACAGTGCTGTAGTCCAAACTATTTTGGAAAGGCGACCAAATATCAGATTGCTTCTGTTGCTGGGCCAGGTGGTGAAACACCTAAAATACCCTCAGAAGGAGGAATATAGCTTTTGGGGATTGGAAGAGACAAAATAACCATTGAGGCAGGTTTTTCTTGTCTTCTAGTCCACAGCTCCAAATGGTTGATTGCTTTGCAAAATGGTGGGGAAAATGCAGCTAACAGAAAACTGCTGTAGTACTCCACCTCCCTCTGCGCTGCCTGGGATCCGTCCCCAGGCCTTTGTGGTCCATCACGCAGGCAAGCCTCAGCGTGTGCCCCTCTGAACGTTACTTTTGGCTCTTTGTCTCGTGCTGCATCAGTCTGTCTTCTCTGTAGGGAAGGCTGTTGCAATGTTCTTAAAACGTTGGCATGACAGAAAAAAAGAAAGAACTCCATGATCACTTTTTAAGTAAAGCAGTAATAGCACTTTTGGAAATATGCAGAAATTAAGTGCACTCAGGGACCATAAAGGATGCTAATCCAGTCCTTGTGAGAAGATATCCGTAGAAAAGGGAGTTAAATAAGCACGGTCTATGTGTCCAAATTAATTTGCACAGTGTGTTTCTCTGGTGTGCGAAGCTTTGCTAGTGTGCACAGAATCTCAGCTTTCATTGATTTTTAAGTGTACTTTTAGTTCCCAGGGCTTCAAAAAGCACCTCCCAGGAGAACCAAGCCTAATCTATTGGTGAACAGGCTGAGTATGCAGGTGGTCTGAAACAGCAAGTCCCCGTTCTTCGCAGGCTGGCATGCCAGTCTTAAAACCTTGTGATGTTGTTTTGTTGTCCATGCTTTGTTGTCCCCTACCTTTCCCTGCTGGTAGGGGCTAGTGTGAAAAGGGAAGGGGATCAGAGCCAAATGCTGAGGTCAGGGCAGGGATAGCCGTATTTCTGGGCAGTCGTTATGTTCCTCAGGGGGTGACTGCAAAAAAACTATTCTAAATCAATGCCTCCATTAGTTCTTCTGTAAAGGCCATACTCCCGCCTTGGTCTCTCCACAAATCTGTTGAAGGCAGTGATGGCCGCAGCGTGGCATTTGCCACAGTTGAAACTTCTGCTCTAGACTGAAGTATGTGGTTAAACACATTGCAGAGGCAGAGCCTTTTGAGAGGGTCTGATACTGAGATATCACTGATGTGCTGGGAGAAGAAACTGGTGGAGACAGCAGCCAAGGTCCCGGAGGCCCAGGAGAGTCATAGGTGCCAGCTGCTGAGGCTGTTGAGAGCTAGCGAACTGCCAGAGGGAGTTCAGCATACAACGCTGAGGCCAGGTACAGGAGCCCATATCATTGTGTCACTCAGGAGAGGAAATGACTGATTAGACAAGGCCTCTAACTTTGAGGCCCAAGATTTATTTTCTCCCGAGGATTTAAGATTAGAGCCTTAATTGCATCTGCTAAGAAATGCCCTGGACGTCAAAAATAAGGCTCCAAGCGTCATCGCATTATGGCTGTTGAAGGATTAGATTAGAGTAGATTCTCCTGTACAAATCTTCCTTCCATTAACCTCTCCAGTCAGCTCGATGCTTTCAGTTGCTAGATTAGCATCTCCTAAGAGCGCCTGCTCTTGTTCCTCTCGGCATCCCTCCGTTTGTCAGTTCTTCCTTTGGTTAACACCTCTCACTTGCCAGGGCCAAATAAACAGTGCTGTTTAGAAAACAGCATTTAACACTGTTTTGTATGATAGTGCTGTAATATCTTGAAGAGAGGGGAGACTTGGGGGGGTCTCATCTGGTCCAGCTGTCTTAACTGCAGCATTTTGCGTTTCGGTACTCTAAAAGGGTTTAAAGTATGATTTCACAGGGAACAACTCCAGCTCAGTATGTGAAGAGAGGAAAGGCTGACGGAGCGGAAGGGAGGTGTATGTGTGTGCAAGAAATCCTCGTTCATTAGAAGCGGGGGGGAAACAAAAATGAGCGACTGTGCAAGTTCACCTCCGATGCATGCCTTGAGGGAAGAACTCAAGTGCTGCCCTGTAATTTCCTTTTAGAAATATGAATACAGCTGCAAGCGATGAGAAGTCTTAAAACAGCTGCAGATATCTTCCCTTGCTTTCCAGGCCTTGCCAAAGGGGGCCTCTAGGAGTTATCATAGCATTTTATACTGGTACCTCTTGCCTTTGTATCTGAGCCATCTTGTAGAATTACAGTGGGGTTTGTGGAGTCTGGTCACCCCATGTTTCTCTTGGAGCTTACATGGAGATCCTATGTTTTTCATCTCCTCTTGTCACTACAGTGCCAGTGCAGCAATGTCACCTGTGGTGGGTTGACCTTGGCCAGCTGCCAGATGCCCACCCAGCTGCTCGCTCACCCTGCCTCCCCTGGTGCCCTCGATGGGGTGGCGCAGGGGAACGGGGGCTGCCATCAGTCCATAACAGCTCCTCTCTGCCGCTCCTTCCTCCTCACGCTTTTCCCCTGCCCCAGCATGGGTACTCTCCATGGCCTGCAGTCCTTCATGATGAACAGGTCCTCCATGGGCAACAGCTTTCTTCAGGAAATATCTACCTCCTTCTCCGGCGTGGGGTCCTCCACAGGCTGAGTGTGGATACCTGCTCCACCGTGGTCTCCCCTCTGGGGGCTTCAGGGCGATCCCCACTCAGATGCCTGCAGCACCTCCTCCCCTCCTCCTTCTCTGAGCTCGGTGCCGTTTCTCTCACTTCTTTTCCCCTCACACCTCTCCGTCTTCGTGCCATTTTGCCCTTCCTTACGCACGTTTTCCCCGGGGTGCCCCCACCGCGGCTGAGGGGCTGGGCTGGGCCCTGCGGGGGGACCGGCCCTGACCGGCGCGGGGCAGCCCCGGCCTCTCCTCACAGAGGCCGCCCTGCGCCCCCTCCTGCTCCCAACGCCTCCCCACGAGCACCCAACACCTCACCAAAGAGCAGGTGCTAAATGGGTGCTATTGGGAAAATTCAGGAACTGCTTTTGTTTTGCTTCATCTTGCTCTTCAGAGAGTTTTCAGCCTTGTTTCAGAGGGCTGGTTCCTGCAGTTGGTTGGGGTGTGGATGCCTGACTGGATAACGGGCTGACAGAGATGAAGGACTCCCCTTTTTTTGGTGAGCACCAAGCCGCTCTCATATAGTGAGTAAAGTCTTAGGAGAAGAGGGGATGATGGATCTGGAGCCGAGGGTCGATGATCTGACTGAAAATAAGAAACTGCCTCCTTGACAGCGGTCCTCACCCCTTACCTTGCTCTGTGGTTCCCTGCTCACTCCTCCCTTCCCAATTAGCCCTCAGATAGTCTTTGCAGGGTGCTTAGCACTTGCACCCCAAACCCACAAACCTTTGCCGAGTGCTCTGAAACACCCTAGCTATATATTATTGAAACTGTTTTGCTAGTGATGGTGCAGCCATGAAGGTGTGCTACCCAGCTCTGCCTTTGGAGCGTGCACCTGGTTTTGGAGCTGTGACAACCACCTGCTGGCACTGTGTATGAAGCTTGAGAAGGTATTTATAAATAAGCTATTGATTACGTGGCTGCAAAGGGCTGTGAAATCAGCTAGTTGAAAATTAGGCAGAGGTTTGCAAGAGGAATAAAGCTGCAGCTAACTTAACTGGCCTGTTTCACAAAGGTGAGAGATGAGGTGTGCTTAATCAGGAATGTGTGAAGCGAGAGGTGGGATGGGGCTTAGTCTTGTCCAGACTCCCATCTCTGGCAGTGCTGGGCTTGGTATTTTAGAGCCCCACCATGGGCAGATAAAACATTTCATCCTAATGGAGAGCATAAACCCAGCCCTGATCTCTGCTTCAGAGTGCTTGATGTGAGCTGTTGGGAAATTTATGAACTAGACAAGAACTGAAGATCCCCGAGGGATCTGGTTTCCAGTCACACCTCTGTTCAGATCCTTTGCACTCCCTAGGACTACTCCTTGAAACTTCAGATATTCGAGGAAACAAAGCAAATGAACCCAACCCTGACCTGTCAAGGCTCTTTTACCTCGCTCTCAGTGGAGTCATCCAGAGTGCAGACTCTCTTTAAATCAACTTTATATAAGCTCTTAATTACACAGCTTAAAAAAAAAAAAGTGATGGTCAGATGTGAAACAGGGTAAGACATTGACTCCTGCTTGGAAAGAGGAGGTAGAGGGTTGTGCACTGAAATATATTTAACTATTTAAGTGCCATGCAGGAGTCTGCAGGTTTTGCAGTTGTTGGTCACGAGACTGCTGGTATGTTAGACATTTTGGAAAGGTTTTGTCATGAGCAGGCAAACCACACTGCAGCCTGGTGGTTCTTCCCCTTCTCCCACTCTCTTCCCCAAAATATAATGGGTCAGTCGCATGGTGATGCTGCCTACTATTCAGGATCCAGTCTGTCTTCATGTAACCCTCCTGATGTGTTAAAGCAAAACCCAAATAATGCAATGATGGGCTGAAAGTTGTTACTGCTGCTTTCCATCTCCATGCAGTTTGCGCTCATGCTGCTGTCCTTCAGGAGAAGTAAGTGCAATGCTTCAGTTGGGTGAAACAAGGACTAGGCTGCTAATGAACAGGCATCGATTTACTCCTTCAGCTCTACTGCTGAGATACCCAGCTGTCTGGGGCTTGTGTGCCCTGACTTGGCCATGGGCAGAAGAGCTTCTCTGTGGAGGTAGCAGGGGGTGGGCTGGGTGCCAGGGGAAGCTCATGGGGGGTTGGGGCTGTGGAACTGTGTGGCCTCGTGTCCTTCTGGACGCTTGGGGCACAGGAAACAGAAATGCCTTCTCCAGTGTTATCCAAGCAGATGCAGAGCTCCTGAATATCTGTCTAGTAGGACACACTCATAAAAACTTATACTTTGACACATTACCTTCTTTTGCAGCAAATGACTTCTTTGTCCAGAACTTCAGACTCCCTGAGAGTCCTATGATGAAAAACTAGTAGAGCAGGATGAATGGGTCAGAGAAAGGTTGGTTTATGTTTTTGTGAATAAAATGCATGATCATGTTGTGATATCTTCTGGGAAAAGCTGCATTGCGGTTGCCATTGCAGGAGGTTTTTTTGCCTGGCTACTGGCTTGTTCAGTGAAGTATTCAGAAATTGCAAAGATTCAAGAATTTTAACACATATAATTGCTTGTGCAAAATTCAAACTGAAAAGCAGCTGTAATTTAGGGTTCATTTTGTTTCTGTTTTTTTGCCTGCTTCAATTACTTAGGAAGCAGAAACAATGCCATATGGCTTGGGCACCCACTTGCACATGTACCACGAGCGCAGAGGCAGCAGTGTGGCGAATTGTTCCAAGAATAATTACTCAGCTGAATGTTGCTTCTGTGAGCTATTTGGAAAATATTTGCTAATAATCAGTTTCTGCATAAAAGTCAGTATTGGTTTGTAGATAGCAAAATGAGCTATATTTGTCAGCTACTTTATTCACAAACATTTCAACCAAAGCTTGTTTTTCTAAACAAAGAAAATATGTGTCAATAGATACTGTTTTACTTTAAAACTCGAGAGCTTTATCAGCCATTACCTGAACGAGCAGCTAAGTTAAAACTTAGCAAAGCATCTTATCTCTTTAAATATTCAGCAGTAGAATTAAATAGGTCTTGAGAGAAACAAAAGATTTTTAAAACAAAATGAGGAAATTATCAGTAGGGGTTCTGAAGTCTGGTTGCCTCGCTTCCTTTGGTGGCAATCTAGGTAGCCTTTTCCTGGAGAAGTGGCATAAGAGGACTTTCCATCTGTAAATGCAAAGCCTAGATGACAAATGGGAATTACTCTATTAGAGTGAGATGGTTGCAGTGTCAGGCTCTGTGGACTCCTTGGATATTGGGGGAAGGAATGAGCACTGAGCTGCATGTGTATTATTTTGCTCTTGCTAGGTTCTCCAGAACCATGAGGCTGGCATTTGTTTTATTATAGAAAAATAATCAAGAGCAGTACTTCTAGTAAATTAAAGTAACTTGGAGAGGAGGTTAAGCATCACTATGTGCCTGCCTGTTCTTACTTTTCATCCAGCGTCTACTGCAGGCCACTACGGAGGACAGCTGTGGGCAAGGCAGACCCTCAGTCTGACCCAGCGTACGGCCACTCTTGTGCCACGCAGGGAACTGCTGCCTTATCCTCTGCTGTATAGGTGCCAATGTGAAGAATGGCAATGCACGTGGTGGGTGCCTCAGGGGAAATTTAGTTGAGTGGAATACAAATAACTACATCCTATTTGATCAGATCACATGGATAATATTCCTATACTTAAGTATAGGTATACTTGATGTGTAGATCATACTGGTGTGGATTTTACTGATTTCCGCCCCCACCAAAGAAGGCATATTTTGCAATCACGCACGAAATGTCTTACCAAACCGTTCACATGGTAGTATCTCCTAGAAGTGTGTTTCTTATGGAATTGCGTCTCCTGTGTCCTGTTGCACTTAAGGATTCTCCTTCAAGTATCTTTCCAGCCTGGTCCTGCTTAATTTGTGAGGTCTAATGAGATCATAGTCCAAGGTGAAAGTACTACAGGCAAGCTGCCTGCACAAGTCAAATATATGCTAATCATAAAGTATTCAAGTGTCCTGCAAAACTGTAACTCTACCAAATTACGGGGCCGATAGCTATATTTATCAGTAATGGAACGTGAGTCTCTGGGAAGGACAGATGTTTGAGTCTCACCACCTGTGACAGCCGGTGCTTGTTATGGGATGTGAAGATACGTACCTGACACCAGCAACTGCCTCCCTTCGCACTGCTTTGGTTTGGTGGCCTCATTGCTTGGGCTGTGTTATTAGGATGGAAGAGCAGTGAACGGTAAAGGTTGTAAGTCAGTGCAGCTGCATAGCCAGCAGCCACGTGGTTACGGATGATAAGAATTTTCCCTGTATGGTCCTGAAGATTAATGCAGAGGTGGTTTGTGTCCTTCAGTCCACATGCAAGGGACAGTTAGTCCCTTGGGATTTGTTTTGGTCATGATTAGGGCCACGTTGCCTTTAACAGCTGAAATGCCCTGTGTGCTATGACACGTGTGGAAACTGCATCATCTCTCCAGAAGGCAGAACTGATGCCACCTTCTGTCTTTTACTGTCTTGAAGCAAGCAGTAGGTTGTAAATTCTTCAAGTGTGGCTTTGTGGAGCTGGTACTTTCTTTCCCTCTGTTTAAGCAAGAACACTGGCAAGCTGCCTGCCCTCCCCCGAGAGCCTCATCCTCCAGGTTTGTTTGCACACTGCTTGCTAAACGCCTAAAAAAAGGAACCAATCAGATTGCATTTGCTTAATGCATTAATGAATCCGCTTAGGTGTCATCAAGTCTAATTTCTTAGTGAGCTGTGACAGCTTAATGCCTCGGGACTGAATTGCTGAGGAGAAGTTGCAGGGTGATGGATGGCCAGAGGAGTGCTGAAACCTGAGGACTTGACTATGCCATGGCCCCCAGCCCAGAGTTAAACTTCCCTGGGTACTAATGGAAGCGTGTAAACAAAAAACAAAGATGAAGGTAGGTCTCCCTTCTTGTCATTCTTGCAGCAAACATGTTATTTGCTTTGTGGTTAATGCCCTTTGCCAAAGGAACTTTAACTAGTTGGCTAGTTGCATGGGAGCAGATTTCACTTATTAGTTTGAGTCATAGTTTCAAAAAAATTTTTAAAGGATCATTTGGGAATGCAGGATTATAATAGTCTTTGTTATTCCTAGCAAAATGCATGTAAAACCCAGATTCAACGCTAGCTAGCTCCTTCCCTGTCTCCTGTGGTGATGCACCGATGGCTCTGTAGCAGATATGTTTTATGTGTAAGGGCTGGTACACAAAATTCTGACGCTTCTGAAAAAGCAGCCTGTAGCCAGTGGCACTGATCCTCAAAGAAATGGTGTGCTGCATGTCTCTTCACACCAGGAAGGCCGCTCAGATGCTGAAATGACAGCAGTTGGCCTTTTGGCCAGCATGAGGAGGGTGCCTGGATCCATCCATGCAAAGGTCCACCAGCGCTTTTGAGGTGAGCCTTAGCAGATGTTCAGTCCAAATGGCTAGGTTTGCCTTAAATGCCCAGTGTAACAGGCTTCAGGGCTCTGCAGCCAGCCTCTGCCTTCACTCCTTTCCTGGCTGAACCAGCGACACATTTTGGTCTATCACCTCAGGCGAGGCTCCGTTGCTGAATGCTGTGGTGATCTGGATTGCAGGAGTGTGTGCAAGTCTTGTGTGCACCATGTCCCTTCAACAGCTCCTCCAGGGCTCTCCTTAGGGCTTCTTTGGGGACTGGGGGGGGCAGTGAGATCCCAGTGGGCCATTCCTTTGCTTTAGGAAAAAAAATTAGCTGAGAACTTCCTCTCGGAAGCTGTAGCTTCTCTGGGAAATTTCTAAAACTTTAAACTTCCTACAAAAGCACTAGGCGTATTAGCCAAAACTTTTTTTTTTTTTTAGTGGAAACTTAACAAGGCAAGACTTTGACATAAAAATGAGAGCTTTTTTTGTTTCAGGTGTTTGCACGGCTTTGTCAAATGTTTGTGAACATCTCAAGTACTGTTTAGCTGAAAATTGTTTTGATCTTTTTTACCCGTTCTGTGGAAAATAAAAGATCACAACCAAATTATGTGTTTGGAGAAAATTTGTATTTTTATTGAAGAATATATTTCCAGTGAAGGTTTTTATTGCATCTTTTAGAAAATGCACAGACAACAGCCAGAATCAATCAGTCCTAGGGTTTTTTATAATTTCATGGTCAATGTTTGCCCCACAGACCCAGAGATCTTTGGCAGCTGTAGAAAGGAAAATGACCCTGCCCGAGCCTCCAGCAGAGCCTGTCACAGTATTAAGCTTGCCACTAGACCCAGATTTCAAGGACACTTCTTTTTTTGGGCGCTTGTCTTACTACTCTTAGGTAAAAACAGTGCAAACCTCCCCTGTCTTTCAGTAACTGCTCAAAAATCATCGAATTTGCCATCAATAAATGCCCACATTGATACGGAGCAGTGCTTGATGCCCCACAGCACAAAGCTATTCCCTGCGGGAAGCTCACCTTTTAGCCCTCTCATTTCTTGAGAGGCAGCATGTCTTGTGACAAGCCTCGCTAAATTCAGAAAATGCTGTTAACTAGATGGAGTTTTATGTTCAAAAAAGATGGTGAAGTCCTGGCTTTGCTTTAAGATAATGGTGAAACTGCCGACATAATCACTCTCACTCAGATCAGGTATTGAAAGACACAGCGTGAGTAAGGTGTATGGAAAGAGATTTGTTTCCTTAGCAGCTGAAGCTATCACAGTGGTATCCAAAGTATCTCAGGACTGAGTGATGAGAAATCCGTGACTGTCAAGGCTGAAAAATTGTGTTTCCAAGTTCTGTGCCTCAGTTTCCCCATCTGCAAAGAAGGGATAACCCTACTTGGCTAGTTTACCAAAATGCTTTCTTATCTGTGGCTGAATGCCTAGAGTTTCTTGCAGAAAAATGTGTGGTGGAGGCAAAGTGCATGCTGCTGAACTTCTCTTGTTCCTGAGGACAACACCGCAGAAAGGATCTCCAGCCTGAGCAAGCTTGCAGTGTAGCTGGGCAAGACCATCAACAAGATGCGGGGAAGAACATACTGTTGCAGAGCGCAGAGCGGATATGAGAAGGTATATACGCACTGCAAAATGCAGCACCCCATTGAGCTGCTGACCCTTGCTCTTGGTGAGGCTGTGTGGGATCTACTTTGCAAGGCCTTGAGGAGTGGCTGGCTTGGGATCCACAAACTGGTTAGCAGTCACCTCTACCCAGGCACTAGTTCCATGTGAAGTTTTTCTCCCTGCTCCCAAATTCTCCTTTTTTTGGCACTTACATGTTCTCTTCTAGATGTACTGATGTTTCAATTACCTGCCTGCCTCTAGGTACAGTCACGAGGCCTAATTTTGCATGGAGGGTCAAATTGCTTCGAGCTCTGCCGACATGGGATTTATGGCATTTCAATACACTTGTTGTTTGCCTCTTTTTGTGAGCAAACCCTGCTTCATACAAAAGGCTCAGCACACAGCTACCAGTTTGATGAAAAAGAGCTGTCTGCTAAATGAGCTGTTCCCACTGTGCTGCCACTGCCTCGGAGCGGGCCGGGGCGATGCTGTTCCTCCTCGGCTCTCCCACCGATACGCTGTGCCCGCAGAATTCCCCCATACTTCATTTCTGGCATCTAGTGTAAACGATAGCTCCGCTATTTTTCATTTGTTATTATCGTCTGCTGTGGGCTGGTGACTGGAAATCATTTTCCACCCAAGACTGACAGGGATAATGCGATTCAGAAGAGGAGCCGTTTCTCAAAACGTCCACAGGCTGGGCACGGCGGCTGTTTGATTTCAACGGGGTCAGACTTAGTCCTCTAATTCCTACTATTTCCATCCCCCCAGCAGGTTCAATGAAGGGAAATGGAGGCAGAATTGCATCCTATATAATTTTGTTTCAAGAGCAGCTATATAAATGAAACAAACAAACCCAAAATACACCACCCCTTTGACACAAGTTAAATTCAAGTTAGCCATACAAATATTTTTCTCTACTGTAGGCACAGAGATTTGTTTAAAATAGTGAAGGTGAAAAGGGGAATATATCCATCTACCACTGCAGTCTTCTCCATGAATTTATTGTGGTCTGTAAATACTCGGATTTGGGGTTTTTTTTGTTTGTTTGTTTTTTTAAGAAAAATCCATCAGCCTGTGCCTATTTTTCCTTTCCATAGTGTTCAGGCAGCTAATTTCTGGAGCCACAGAGGATTTGAATGGAAAGCCATTAACAAGGAAACGGGGTCCTTCCTCATCGTGTCTCGTCTCTGTGTTTATTTTGTCACGACGTCCTCCAGTACAGGAGAGTGAGGAAGAAGCTGTTACATCGCCGTCTGTTTGAGACAGGCTGTTACCCGCCTGTGAGTCTGGGTATCCTCCAGCTTGTGGTATGTGCTTTGCCAAGCTCTTATCAGGGATTGATGGAAGCTGAAAGTGTTTTTCAGGACCTCTTCAAAGTTCATGGCAGGTAAAATGAGTTGCAGGCCTAATTTCTCTTGTCTCTACCACCAATTCAAGTCTCCATCACCTTCATTACATGGGTGTTCAATAGCCTGAACAAATCTTTTCATCTGCTAGCACTTTTATTTTTCCATCCAAATGATGACACTTTTTTCTCTTTCAGAAATGAATGAAACAAGATCTTTTCCAGCTCTTTGTAAGACTTAAAGTAAAGAAACAGCTCTGCTTCTCTATGTCACTTTTCCCCCAGTGAATTCATGGTTGGCTGCTGTCTGACATGTGCTGTGCTGTGGTGGTTACTGAGAGGGCTTAGCAGGCCCAGCATCCCAAACGTGGTTTGGTGGCTGCCACCTGGTAGAACATGTGGGAAAACGTGGGCTTCTAAACAGGCCTACCCTGCACCTTCATCTCCATGGTGGTCTGTCTCTGTTACCATAAACGTACCTGTTGTTTTACAGGTTTTGAGGTTGTGTGTTCTCTGCTTGTAATCTTTGTGAGCCCTTCAAATCAGAAATGCAGTCCTGAAGCCTCAGTCCTGCACCCCAAACTGTGCCAAGAGATGTTCTTCTCAGCAAATGAATGGTATTGAGGGGAAAAACGGGGCTCTTCGGACCGGTGCAACTAATCTTTCTGTGGGAGCAGAGGGATTTTAAAGTCTGAGGACTGAACTCTGCATCACTGGGGCTCAATTCGTGGTTCTTGCCTTGGCTTTAATGTGGTGTTGTGGGAAATTGTTTTATGTTTTGTGCAGCTTTGATGTTGTGCAGCTGCCTCGCTGTGTACAGTAGCTCTCTGAAGCACTTAAAAGCAAGTCATCAGGGCCTGTAAGCCCTGCAGTTGCACTTCAAGGCAGCAGAACGGGTATAGCAGGGCTGCAGTTAGCACCATGTGTTGCTCTGTAATAGTGGTCCATGGTGCAGCCTCGGTGGAGCTAATGGACTTTACCCACCCCCTTAGAGGTGTACCAGCCCAGGTCTGCCTCCAGCAGACAGGTACCCATGCTGATGTTCAGGAGACTGGGTATTCAGTAAAAACTGGGTTCAGTTTTCAAAATTATTTGGGCTAAATTCTGGTAAACTTGCGGAGAAGGCTTTGGTCTTTTGAGTCATATCTAATGTTCAGGAACATGAGAGGTGTATTTGCATACAGTGAGTTAGCAAACTGGCTCGCTGGCCCTGCTTTTGACATTCCTGTGTAAGAACCAGGGTCTTCCCCCCACCCCCGTGTGATGGTTGTTTTTTTTGTTTTGGTTTTGTCCCCCCCCGCCCTGTTATATAATAACAGTTATGATGGTAAAGCAAATGAAACACAGACTTGCACCAGACAGCAGGCACTAGCAGCTGGTTTCTCTGCGTCCCCAGATCAGGTACGGCTTCATGTGGCTGCTGAATTTTCAGGCAGTCAGAGTAAACAAGACGGCGAGATGCCGCATTTGGCAGAGAGTTAAAGCCTGCAATTAGCCAATATGCGGTTAACTAGATTAGCAATATGGGGAACCAAGTGGCCTTAGTTTAGGACCACATGATCCTGAATGAATTAGGTAGCAAACTACGGTGTGATTGTACAGTGCCCTGGATCACCAGAGTGTGTTAGAGGGACTCCGGGCAATCCTAAAAATGGCTGTTTTTCTGCTGCCTCATGGAGGTCTCTGTTCCAGTTTGTGGGTCCTCTTTGGGGACTGGCGCTGTGATGTGCTTGAGTATCTGGGACACCTCGTCCTTCTCTGGGGCACACTTGCAGCTCAGCTTGTTTGCCTACATCCCTTTGTATCACGAGTGTCCAAGAAGCATCCTGAAGTGCCTTTTTCAACCCTTACAGAAGTTAAAATATTCTCTATGACTTTGCAGGCACACAGCAATTTCTACTCCATGGCTATATTGAAGAAGCACTGGAAATAGGCTTTTGTCTCATCAAGGTCTGATCTGGACAGGTGTCTGAGGTAGGTGGTCGGTAGGTTTTCACTGTGTAGAATTAGGGTTACTCAGAATGGAGATAACTTTACAATTTCATGCAAGAATTCGAGGAAAAATTATCAAATGTTCAGGTCTAAAACTTACTTTTTCACAGAAATAGTTGAAACAAGCACATTTTCATAGATCACATCAATTTTGTGGAATCACTGTGTTCTCCATCAAAAAAATTTGGCAAGCTGCAGTCAAGATCCTCTATCCATCAGTCTGAAAGCCCCTGATCCCCACATGTAAAGCTCTGATAATGCTTAGCCGGCAGCTCTTAATATAGTACCTCTGTAAATGAGAATAGTGCCCTTAAACCCTACGTTGTTTTAGACTTCTTTTTGAAACACCTCAGCATTTTCTCCTCCAGCTGACCCAATCCCAACTGTTACCCTGCCACAGAGAGTTGTTGCTAGATCAAGAGAAGCTGTGTTTTGCTGTTCTCACTGCAGTTTATTTACTCTGAGGTCCTAAGTGAGGTTTGGAGTGCTTTTGTCTGCCTCAGTTTCCCAGTGTATTTTAACACTGCTTGAGTCACCTTATGAAGAGGTGTTAAGTGCCACTTGTGGCAATGTAAACTGCTCTGGGCTCATCAGAGGGAAGTCACAATATAATTATGAGTCCAAAGTATTACTGTCATAATTTTTCCTGACCTTAGTGTTTCTGAGTTGGTGTGTTTATGTTTTAAAGTGTAAACCTATACTTTCCTTTCCCATTTTCTTTCATGAACTTTGTTCACAAAACACATCTCCTTTAAGGAAACAGAAGCACTGTTTTTCTGAGATTTTTGTTTCAGGCATTGGCCTCAGCATGCAGCGGTGTGGAAGTCTTCCACTGCAACAGAAATTTCTGAAAATGTAGATGCTGAAGCTGCAGGTTTTTCTACCTTGCGTGTTTTTGTATCTTAACAGCTCCTCTCTGCTTGCCTTTCATGGCATTGAGAAGCATGCCCTGCACACTCCTCTTGTCACACTTTGGATAATCTGATTTATTCTTCATGACAGAACTTGGTAGAGGAAGGGTTGTAGAAGGTGGTATCCCTCTCAAAGCCCTCAGGACCCTGCTGATTAGGGGACAGGGTCTAATGAATAAGGAAAAGCCCAGAGAGGTCTTGATGCTTCCCAGGGCTGGGCAAACCAGAGGCAGATGGAGAAAGGCAGATACAGAAGTATCTGTACTCTTCCTGTTGTCTGTCCAGCTTTTTTCTCTCTTTTCCTGTTGCTGTGAATTCAGGATTGATAAAAATGAACGTTTTGAAAAGGTCTGTATAAGCTCACTGGCTCCAGACCTGTCTGCTGGGCTCTAATTAACATTTACTCTGTGCGCTTGGGCCGTTTCCCTCATGGGCTCAGATGCCACGCAGTATCAATCGCCCTTGCCCAATGCACAAAGGACGTTGCCATGGGGAAAGCCCAAGGGCTCCCAATCCGGCAGAGGTTCCTGCAAACAAAAAAGAAGCTGCCTGCGTGCCAGGAAGCTGCCGTGAGGGGCCACACTGCTCAGCAAGTGTGCCATGTGAAAGAAAACATGCTGAGAGAAACAGCCGAGCAGGTTTCTGGATACAAGCATGTGAGGTGGCATGATTTCCATCCCTGCTGCGGATGGGGAGAAAACCCCTGCTCAGCCCTGCGCTCCCACCTGCGGTGCCCCAAGGCTTCAAAGCAGAGTGTGGAGGTTTAGCCAAATAAGTCCAGGATGTGTTTGTTGAAATAGAGAAGCCATGCTTCATGTCTAGAGAAAGGGGGTTTCAGGGCAATTTGTTTTGTTAACTTGTGAGGGATGATTGGACTGTTCTGTCAGGGGGGACTGGGGGGGGGTGCTATGGATGGGTGAGAGAGAGGGTTTGACCTCGTAGCAAGGTTTGTCCCACGGCTGTCTCAAGGAATGGTGTCATAGCCGTCACCAGGTTCATTTCCAGGATGGAAGTGAGCACATGGACACTGCCCTTTCCCCGTGTAATGTAATGTGTCATTACAGGGGGTGCAGGTGACATAAGAGCACGGCCACATGGGTGATGCTGCTGGAGGTGAAGTGGGTCTGACACAAGTTCGGCTCAGGAGGGAAGGTACTCTCTTCCCTGATTATGGCTGCAGTTTTTTTCTCCCTTTTAGAAAGGATGAAATAAAACTTTGGATTACTGTTTTTAAGGCTAAGCATGTAGGCTTTCAAGTTTCTCTTTGGTTGAATCTGTCCCATCAGCTTCAGTATTGCTGAGCCAAAAAGAAAGAGAGCGTAAGCAGGTGCTCAGGAAGGGAAACTGGGCATTAGATGCTCCTGGGTGGTCTTAGCCTGACCAGCTGACCATCTTTGCTCTACTTTTGTCATTCTTGGTGATTTAACGACGGTCACACTTTTCCATGCTGCTAATGCTGTAGAAATGTTCATTTTGAGACACCCAGGAGCTTAACTTTTTCACTAGAGCTGAGCTCATTGCTGGCCCCTTAATTAAAGGGAACAACCAAACACTGTATCGGGGAAAGTCCTTTGAAGAGCTACTGCCACCACTATTTTATTGTAACGTCCCTAGCTGATGGCTGGACCAGCTCTGTTAGATGATGCACACATATGTAGGAAGAGATAATTCCCTACCTTAAAGGGTTTATTACCTCAAAAGAAAATATGGAGAAAGGTGAACAAGCAGCATTTCTGCTATGCTTGTTTTGCAGGCAGGAGCTGGAGCAGATTAAGTCTTGCCTGAAGCCTGCAACATGGCTGAGGCAAAATTTTCCTTGTGTCTCCTAAGGTCTAAAGCAGTGCTGGAGTCTGAGGGCAGTCCTCTGTCTCTTGTTTGTAGCTAAAGGGAGAAGCCTTTGGGGAGAATTCTCCTGTTTCATGCAGGAGATGTCACATTTGGAGACCTTTTTGCTGCAGTCAGCTCATTTTCTGCCATTCTGTGATACACAGGGTTGTTATTTTCTCACATATCTGATTACTCAGCCTTGGAGAAGCTGAGAGAATTGCGTGGTTTAAGGTGACTCATTGTAAAGCCGAATCCTTTACTCCTACAGCACCAGTACCAACGGGGTGGCTGGGCAGTGACAGGAAGATGCTTCACTTTGGCTTTGCTGCTGCTTTTACCAAGTGAGGTGACAGCCACCTCCCCAAATCACAACAAGGTGCGTGTGCTGCCTTTGCTACTTGGAGGAGGATTGCTAACTCCTGCAGATGGTTTTCTGTGTTTTTTTCCCCTCTGTAGGAGCTGAATGATTGCACATTTTTACAGCTAAAGAGCCACTTCCCACTTATCTGTTGGCTTGCAGGTTGGGTACAATCGCTCAGGACTCACTGCTTAGTGTCTGAATTCCTTTTCTGATAGTGCTCATGTGGACACTCTCCATCCAAATCATTGTAAAGACAGGTTGAGCTGCTGTTCCTCATGGTTAACAGAGAACCTCATGTGAGCCCTTGCACCTCTGCACAAAATTTCTGTCTCTTTTTGGGTACATGGGTGTTTATAAAAACAGCCAGGAGTGACCTTGTTATGGAAGATTTCCAAACTAGACATGGAAATGATGAAAGTATTATTATTTTTACTTTTGCAAGTAGCTTTTGAGTGAGTGTAACAACAACAAAACACATAGAGTAGCAAAGCTAAATTTTTGCTCTGCATTGTGTACTGCATAATTATCCACAGCACAGAGGAGAGGTATAAAATATTTGTAATGGAGGTGGTGGAGAATTCCAGTTTGGCAGCATTTAGTGGAGATTGCAGCAACTGTGGCCATCCCACGTTGGAGCAGGCCAGGCTGAAGGAATTAGTTCTCCTCTTTTCCTAATCTTGCCTGAATGTGGCGCTTTCTGTAGGGCTGGTATGGATTTACACCGATCTAAACAGAGAGGGGATCCAAACTCACACTGCCTAGCTAAGCAATTTACCATGCAGAGATGTCATCAAATCCTGCAGCAAAGGGGGTAGAAACGTCCCCCTCCCGTTTATAAGTTTCCAGCAGATGCATACTCTGCTGTTTGCTTGTGCGTTGTGCACAGCTTTAGGGATGATTCTCATGCAGCGGTCACGAGCAGGCAGGAAGGGACTGGGAGCACATTGCAGTTCAGAGTGTCTCCCTGCCTGAAGGTCTGGCTGCTGCTGAGGTCCCTCAGGTGCTTGTGGCTGCAGCACCCAGGGAGCTGTCTGCCAGCCCTGCAGGCAAAAGATATTCCTTGCATCTCACGCTCAAGATTTCTTCAGAGAAGTGGTTGCTATGCAGCCTTGTTTATTCCTGGTATGTGACACTGTTTGCTTGCTGAGCTCGTACACCTGGAAGGGGGAGCCTGCTGTCCTCCTGGAGAAGGGATCTGGCTTGACAAATGGCCGTCCCTGCTTCCAGTTTTGGAAACGGAGGGTCTGGAGCAGAAGAAATCCTCGTTCCCTTGTGGGAGGCAACCCACAGTGGGGCTTTACAGCTCCTGGGGGGGATTACAAGCTTAACAACGTGGAGCTAGATTTCCAAAGTGAAGGACACGCGTGTTTGTAAAGGAGGTTGGTGGATAGCCCTGTCTTGTGCACTGTTGCTTTCCCAGTAAGGTGGTGCTCTGGTGGGGGCTGGCAGGAGCCAGGCAGAGGGGTTGCTTTTACTGTGCTTTGGTGGAGGTTGCTTGGTGCAAGCGTCTCTCCCAGAAGCGAATAAAATCTGGGAGAAAGATTTGATGATTTTTTCCTTTTATTTTTCTCTTTTCAAAAAGTTGTTTTGAAAAGTCTTAAGGTCACATGAAGGAAGCTTCTGCTGGGAGACTCCAGCTGTGTGCTAGAGAGTCATTTAAAAGAGACACAGTCCTGGGAGGTGTGGAAGAAGAGCAATGCTTGGGGTGGCAGATGGAAGGAGGGGAGAGGAGGACAGGTGGGAGCTGCAGAGCAGACAGGGAAGCTCCTCTTCATAAGAAGACTGACAGCCTGGCCTCTGCCATGCCATGGGAGGCAGAGTGATAGCTCCCACCTTGGCTCAGGTGCTGCCGTCGGGCTCCCAGGGCTCCCTTTGCTGCTGCGTGTGGGCAAACAGGAAAGTCCCTGCTCAGCTTCTGCTCAAACTCCCCTTGCTCTGACTGGAGTGAAAAAGCAAAAACTGCACCTTTGGTCCTTCCTGGGCTCACACTGTTATTTGCCAGGTAGAATCAAGGAAGGTTGAACTCAAATCAACTTTCTGAATCGGCCCCTGCTGAGGTTTAGGTCAGTGTTATATGGCTCCTGGCGGTGCTGGTTCATCCCTGCAGGATGGTAATTGAGTCTGCTCTTGCCAAGTTTAACCTTGGCACCTCACTCCAAAGCATGTGGGGGACAAGTGGAATCATTTTACTCCAAGCAAATAGAGGAGAAGTGAACTTTAGTGAGCTCACAGGCTCTCTGATACGTAAATGCCTAGTCCCAAAGCAGTATCACTCTGATGAACAAACTTGCCTCCAGGTTAGCCTCTGTTTTCAAAGGGGTTTATTACTAAAAGTATGAATCTCTGAAAATTGAATCTGGGAAAGGTGTAGGAGGATGAGGATGAAGTTCTTTGGGGGTGCGGAGATCCCAGCCTGCTACAGCAGCAGAGGGAGGACAAACAGAACTCTCTGAAGGATTGAGATTCCGGGACTCTGCTCATTATCAGAGGAGTTTGCTAGTTACTTTCTCCCTCTGTTTCTCTCTTTCTCTCTCTGCAGAGAATGCCTTTGCTTCACTTTTTTTTCATTCCCTTTCTTCCTGTTAATATCCACGCTCCCTCACCCCTAACAATTTAGCAAGCTAGGGCTCTGCTGCAAAGGCCACTGATGTAATGGCAATGGTAACTGCTCATATTTGTGTAATATCCATTACCCCAGGGCCTTTGAGAGCTTTGCAAAGCTTCCAAGCACCATTTGCATTTTTCAGTTGGAGATATTGACCTGTAAGAAACTAAAGTTGTCTTATGCAAAATCTGTGGCCTGCAGAGGTCATATTTATATGCTCCTAACCTTTTTCTGGCCTTAAGATTTATATTTCTGTCCTTAAGATTTATTTTTCTGTTTCTCTGCAGGCCAGGCAATGAATTGGTAGCAGAGCTAGCCCTGCTTCTGCAGTCTTCCACTTTTCATGCTGTTCTTCAGCTTTGTTCACTTTTGGACGTTGGAAATGATGGCAATTGGGAAACATGGTGTTTTCTGTCAGGTCAGTGGGCCAAACCATTGCAAGGTTTCGTCAGCCAGCTCTACTGTGTTGCGTGTTCATGTCTGGCAGTTGTTTTTTGTCCCCCTCCCTGTAAGCATTGCAGTTTGTTGCAGAGACAGCCCATTATTCCTTTACCTCTTAGTGGTCTCCAGCTCACCCAAGGTAGATGCTGCTAGCTGGCAGGTATTGGAAAATAGGAGTTTGTCCACCTTGACCGAAGATCCTG
Source organism: Nipponia nippon (assembly GCF_047370975.1). Lineage (NCBI taxonomy): Eukaryota > Metazoa > Chordata > Aves > Pelecaniformes > Threskiornithidae > Nipponia > Nipponia nippon. Next base: position 17,860,021 of record NW_028262358.1, read on the forward strand.
CATTGGGCCCTCTGGGCACCATAGTGTGGGGCTCTGAGCCGCAGGTCAGATGCAAGACAGCCCCTGTCCTCAGGGCATCAGCCTGCGGACACTTGGGCACTTTAGGGATCTAAATGCCTGTGGAGTTAGGTGATACCTTGTAGGTTAGGTGAATGGAGGCTTTAAATATTTCAGTGATGCTTGAATGGTGGACTTAAGCCCTGAACAAGACAGAGTCTTACAAATACTGTAAAGACCAGGGAATAAATTCTGAGCAGTGGGAACTGTTGTATTTCAAGGTTCATACAGAACTAAGAACAGTACTGGGACTTTAGTGGAATAGATATAAGAGTAATAAAATGGACAATTAAACTGGTCTCATTAGAGGATATGCTCCTGCTTTTGCATGTCAGCCCTGCACCTCATGCTCCCAATGCTTGTTACTCATAATGAAAAATTTCAGTACAAACCTTGGATCCCATGCTGCAGCTGAATGAAATTGCTTCAGATCATTGAGAATTTCCCTGCCTGATGATTACACAGGAACAGGACAGAGCTCTTAGGATGCTCACTTGGAGTTATCTTGTATTTATGCAGCTGTTTGTGGAAAAATGCTGTAGTCAGAGTGCTTGGAGTTGGTTTGTACCTTTATGGAAGATGTGTGGAACAGTATGCAGGGCCCTACTAGGAGCAAACTACTGGCCAGGGAATGTATTTTAGTAGCCCTCTGGGATGGCTTTGCACAGGAGTATGGGGTGGGAGACCCATCTCCCAGAGGCAGCTGAGAGGAAGGCACCGAGGGAGACAAGCCCAATATTTCTAAGGAAAATGCTTTTACAGGAAACTGACGTGAGCCGACAAAGAGCAAGCCTAACATTTCAAGACATGGGCCACTGGTTGGACTTAATTTGATGATATATTAGTTCAAGGTGCTGACTGTGACTGCTTCTGTACCCAAACCTTGAGTGTTGGGCGTCTAGAGCCTTTCCTAGAGTCCTTCATGGCAGAAATCCTATGTGCCATGAAGACCTGCTCTCAGAAGAGAAGCAGCAGCTGATTTTTGTGTGCTTTTTCTAGCACTAGCCCCTGTAGCATCACTGCTGTCAGCTAATTTATGTTCATACAGCATTAGCACCCGGAGGCCCCTCAGTGCGAGGACCTCTCTGCATGAGGTGCTCTGCAAACTCCTGCATGGACTCAGGATCTCGCAGTTTCAGAGTCGTCTTCAAAATGCCTCAATAAGGAGGGGAAACCTTTCAATGCTTTTGGTCGAGGCTGGGTTATGCTCAGGGCAAAGGTGTGTCAGTGTACTTGGCTCCTTCTCGTCTCATTGTGTCCGGCAGTCACAGGAGCTCACAGAGCAATCGATCACTCACCTCTGGGGAACAACCACCCGTGGCCACACCTCCAGTGGAGACCGTCACAGCACTCAGTGGGAGCAAACTTGTGTACAGTACTCAAATAACCGTGGTGTCCAGCACAACACCTCATTAGAGCTGGAATGAGGGATTGTTCAAGTGCTTTTTGAAGGAGCTAATGAGGTTTGGCATTCAGATCAGCTTATTCCTAACTCTTGATTTGCTGCCCTGGGTAAGCTGCTGCTTGTGGTAACTCTTGTTTCATGGTTGAGCAGCCCTGCTCTGCTGAGAAGCAGCCATAGCAGGAGCTTTTGATATGGGCATTGAACCTTTAAGATCTTCCAAATGAAAGCTGAGGGCAGACCTTGTAAAAAGAGCATCACGTGGGTGATGCTTTTGATGTCACATCTTTTGTCTGCGCTCCTTGCCATGCACAATAAATATTTGAGGAAGGAAGTCTGCTCGTTCAGAAATTCCTCAAAACAATAAGCTCAACAGTAAGAGGAAACAGATTTTGGATGTAATGTCACTTGGATCATTGTGCAGAAAGATACAGGAGCACTTCTTGCGAGCTGTGTGTCTAACCTAAGCAGCTTTGACACCAAGAGCTTAGAAAAGTGGGGAGAGATGCAATTAGTAGCACAGGGACCTGTCTCATGATTCTCCCACAGGCCTGGGGAAATTGCCCAGTTCCACTGGGCAATGGCTTTTTACTCTCCATAAAAACTTCATGCTACAGATGCATTATGGGCCTGTAAGCTGAAATCCACTAGCCAAAAAAAACCCCAAACAATTGTCGTCACTCCAATTTCATTTTATCCTCACAACAAGCCTCTGGCTGGTGAGACATTGGGTTCAGCCTCCACAGTGGCTCCAATCCTGACGGGTTCCGTAGGGTTGTTGGCATCAGCATGTTTCACATAACGATACTGTATGTTTGCTGTGCTGGGAAGCCACCAGAGAAATAGCTTGTTAGTTGGGAAAGAAAGTAATGATAGCATTAAATAATCTCTGTTTTCATTTACTGGGTGAAAATCCCAGAGGATGCATTTTCTTTTGATTAACCCAGCAGAAGGATGACAAGGAGTACAGTTACTGTCTACTGAAACATCACCAGGGCCTGGAGCTGTTCAAACGCAGCTGTGTTCCATTTTTTTTTCCTCTTCAGAAAGCCATTTTCTTACACTTTTTTTCACTCGGCAGTAAACCACTGCCACTGTCCTCTGTACAGAGAATGGCACCAGCTTGTTTTCCATGCTCCTATCAGCAGTGGCAGAAGACGAACCCTGCACACCCAGCGCTTCCCCCAGCCTGCAGGCAAATTGCTCTGCCATTATCCTTACAGTTACAGTGGTTTCTGTGCAAGGGAGAAAGGGGTGGCCCTACATAGCTGTACATCTGGGGTTTTCCGTATCATGTAGCTGGCCTGAATTAGGAACTACGCCCTGAATTCAGGCAATTAAGCCTTTGGGGGCCATGGAGGTGCCATAACTGGTGCCCTTCCTAATTACACTTTATAGCATGCTAGCATTTAGGTAGGACAGCCTGGCAGAGGAAAACAGGCATGGAGAGCCTGGCTTTGTCTTACAGTGTAAGTCAGTGGCAGAGGCAGCCTTCAATCCCAGCTACAGGATACACTCATTTCTGGTACTTACTGCTTTCTCTTGGGCTTTTTTAATACCTTCAGCAATGGGGCATGCTCAGCTTCATTTAGGAGGTGATCTTAACTAGTCAAAATTGCTGCTGGCATATTTCTTAGATATTCATCCTATGCGATGAGACCAAAGAAAATATACCTTAATCCCTGCTTTATGCCCTAGTCCCACTTGCAATGATACCTCCATTCCTTGTTTTAAGGTCCACAGTTCAAATAGACCTACATTTGTTATTTTTAAGGGTATTTAGTGCCTGCCTTTCATTGAAAGTAATGGGAATTAGGCTCTAAAAACCTCTAAATGCCTTTGTTCCTTGACCTTAAGCTGTCTCTGTGACTTTATCTAGACTAACAAAAAGGGTGAAAGCCAGAAGTGAGTTAACTGTCTCAGCTAATTCCAGCCTTTCTGAAATCACTTGCTTTACTCCAGATGAATGCTTTGACAGCTTTTGAGCAGAGTTAAATCTCTTGGGCAGGGGGTGGAGCAGTACAGAGCTTTGCTGCACTATGAACAATTTCTATTGAAATTTGCTTGAGGATACCATTTTATCTGACTGTAAGTTTGATTGATAGTAGGGTACCTAAAGTCCTTGTACAAGCATTCGTTATTTGTTTTAAGCTTACAGAACAAATTAATAGGGACCTGCCTTTGCTTCTTCCATCGAGTGCAGAGGCATTTTTCCTTCTGTAATAATTTAACTGAACTGTGTCTGTGATTGATCCTTCTGGCTGTACTTAGCTACCCATGTGATAGTTGTTCTGTTTGCAGAGCTTTAGAGGCACCTGTGAGTGGTTTTTCAAAAGCAGTTCACATTGGCATCCTTCTGTACTCACTGATGTTTATAGGAATTTTACTGCTGGCTTACCATCCTGACCTAAGGTATGCTCTGCAAAATCCCCTCGTACCTCTCACTTAGGCCATAAGAAATGGGCTAATATGTTTAAGGAACCCCTCATTTTTTTTGGTTGTTCTTGGGGCAAGTCTGGTGTGACATTACAGCTCTTTGTTATCCAGTGTGTGAAACGATGCTCCTGCTGCAGCGGCAGCTCTGAATTCAGTGGGAACAACTCCAACATTCTGCGCTGGGTCCAACAGCAGCGGGCGCGGTGAGAGACTTGCCTCTGCTGCCACGCTCATACAGCCATGGGGAAAGCAGCTGCTGGAGTGGAGTTACGGCAGTCTTCCTCCAGCATTTGGACTTTCTGGCCGTGATTTTGACAGAATGTGGAAATGCATAGCTTGAATATATTTTTATGTTGTTTTAACACCACCTGACTTAAGCAGTTCTGTACACGGGAACCCCTGTAGGCAGGGCAATGCCAGGGATCGGTGGCTGTCACTTGCATTAGCATTGTTATTTTTCCATGTAGGCTCCTGATGCTGCAGGGGAACCCACTGGCATCTGTGTCAGGCCCAGCGACCAGCAGCACATCGAGTAGACTCTCATCTGCAAAAAGCCCATCGTCCCCTCCCGCCATGGCAACGCAAGATGATTTTGCAGCAGGTAAAGGGCTGCAGCAGACTGGAGACTTCTTCAGCCAGGGCTTGTTGCAATCCCGTTCCTGCAGCCTTTGCCTGGAGGATGTTCACCTGCAGCAGCAGTGCCGGTGCCCAGGAATGCTGCTCAGCTCAGGGAGGCAGAGTGTGTACAAAAGCTGCATTCAAAGCGCTGATCACGAGACCCTGGAGATGCTGGAAAGTGCAGCAGCTATTCTTCATGCTGTACAAGTGAGAGCCCAGCCTTAGAGGCTGGGTAATGGGGAAGATATTGGCCAGGACAAGGGGCAGGGAAACATGCTGTGTATAATTTCGAATTTTCAGGAACAGCCAAGATCAGAAATTTTTTGAGGCAGGCCATGTTTGTGTTGGTTTTGGGTGTCTCTGCAGTAAAGAAAGCAGGGAATAAACCCCTGTAACAGTGAAGCAGAACAAAGGAGAATATTTGGATGGACAATTTGCATCCTACAGATAGAGTAATCAAATAAGCACACTGAATATTGGGGACATCAAATGCAGAGTGCAAACCTTCTTTTAGTTATAACACCTGGTGATTAATTGTTTGTGTCCTTGCACTTTCTTTGTTATGAAGGGAAATAAACCCCAGCAAAACCCAACCCAAAACTGAGTGGGGATTACAGAAGCAAAGGACTTTCAAACTAGTTTTGGAAAGCATTTACTTCCTAGACATTGTCAAATTCTAGAGACCATTGTGGGTTGCCTACCCTTTGAAAAGAGAGGAAAGAAATCCTGTAGTCATGGATGGGCAACTAGCAAAGCATATGCAAATTTGTAGAATGTTCAGCTGTCAAAGTGCTGGAATGCAAGCGCCTTCCTAGGCAGATAGTCACACACCGTTGCCACGGCCACAACGGCAGGTTGCTACTGGTGTGATGGTCTTCTGTGGAGAAGGGGTGCCTGTGTTTGACTCTCCATATCAAATGCTGCAAATTTGAGTAATTCGTACTGTCCTTATTTTAAAGCTAAGTACCATGCCTCAGTTGCTGTCTACTGCGGGAGCATTCCCAAATTCAAACCCAGATACACAGCTCTGCGAGGCGGAAGCGTTGATTCGAACTTGCAGTCTTGTGGCAGCAGCTGGACCGCTGAAGAAGAAGGTGAGATGGAAAGGGGTTGCATATGCAATGGTGGCCTCAGCCAAATGAAAAAAAAAACCACCCTGATTTCGGGGAGAAATGGTCCTTGGAGGTCAGTCCTCATGTGCTGGCTCTGTGTCAGAGTAGGTGGCTGACAAAGAGCTCCTGCCAAATCACTACTACTGCCAGCCAGGACAGGGACTGTGGCCCAACTGGCCATAAATCAGGCATGGTAATGAGATGTGAGTTCTGCTTCTATCTTTGCTATCAATGTGTGGTCTCACCATAGGTAAATTCCCAGTTCTTCCTCTGCTTGCCCATCAGATCTGACCTTGAGGATGGGATGGTGCTGTAGAAACACTGGCAAGATCTGCCTGCTTGCTTGAGACATCTTTCTGCTTTCCAGAAACACCAGTAGCACCATGTGGGTCTTTACTGGTAGTCTTCACAGAAGCCAAGTCCTGAAAAGGGAATATTTTTTCCTCCCTTACCAGTGGGGTCTTCAATCTCTCTCTCCTGGCTTGCTAGCTCAATGCTGTTCAGAAGAACTAAAGTGATGCTAGTTTCATGAAAAATAAAAACAAACTGATCTGAATGATTAAAAAAAGCTTTGAATGCCTCACTCGATGGGTTGATTGTAAAGGTGTGAGGTCAACTAACTCACTTCTTCCCTTTTACCTGACCTACAGCTTCTTTTCAGTCCATATTAACAATGTGGTCAAAGCAGACGAATTTATGGGACGGGGATGGAGCTAGGAAACCTCCATGCTCAAGGGCCACCTCTCCCCTGGATGGCTGGGTCAGCCAGGCCAGCGTGCATGACCTCAGCACTAGGGATGGAGGTGATCTCTCCCGCCTTTCTCACCGATCTTTGACCCCGGACCCCCGAGAGAGGGAGATGAGCAGCATTGCCCCAGAAACCATACAGATCAAGGACAAGCTGAAGACCAGGAGGATGTCTGAGGGTCTGTTAGCCTCACAGAGAGGTAAGGCAGGAGCCTGCCCGCTCTCCTGAGGGGAAAAAGGGACTTTTCCCAGCCTAGAGAGCTAGAGCACATTCCTAGTGAACAGTTTTCCCCTGCATGTGCCCCCCTGCAACAACCTGCCCTGCTTTCAGTCCCCTCCATAACCCTCCTGTTGCTGTAGGGGTGTACAACTGTGGGGCAGGCAGAGGAACAGGAGGGTGTATGTGCAGGCGACTTACTCTGGGTGAGCACATGTCCATGGGCTCCCTGGTGTCTGACGGGAGCCCAGAGGACCAAGGTGTTCCTCTGGTGGCTCTGTGGAAGTGGGTAAGTGTTGTCCACTGCCCTGCTTCAAGTGGCTGCCAGCATGAGCATGTTTCCCTGTGAAGTTATTTAGAAGTTTCCAAGAAATCTGTCCAATGAAATATCTAGCTTCAGGTGCTTTAGGTTTGCAATGCTGTTTCTATTACACTTTGTGTCTCCGCTTTGCAGGCCTGATTGACTGCAGTGACCCTAAGGGGGAAAATGGCACAGGCTATGATGACAGTGATGGGAATTACAAGGAGCTGATGTCAGAAGGAAAAGGATATAAAGTAAGAAAGCCAAGCCAAATCACATGTTTATTTCCTGTAGGCAGAGCTCCGAAATCTTCTTTCCCTGTGGTGCAAGCCTGGGGAAGCAGCTGGGCCAAGGAAAACCTCAGCTGGACATTGCGCTTCAGTTATCTTTGCAACATGCGTACTGCAGACTTCATGTCTTCAGTGTATATCAATAGAAGAGATCTTTAAATAGTTTCTGTGCTCTCTAGTGGCTCCTGCTGTGTTTTATGACTGAGAAAACACCAGCAACCAGTTGGAGCAACTAAATATGTCTAATCCGGTCAAGCATATCCTTCTACAGTTAGTAAAATACATATATCTGCGAACCATCTGTACATTGCGGTTACTGTTGCAGACACACCAGTGTCTTGGTGGCTTTTCATATCAGCTCTGTCTGGTTCAGATGGAAAAAGATGTTTGCTGGAGCAGGCAGTCCTGCAAACTCAACTTCAGGTTGTGTCAGCTTTTGAGTTACACAGCCATGTCCTTCTGCACAATTATCTCTAACAATATTTCTAGACTTCAGTGGCCCCTGTGCAGCTTCATCCTCTTCCATGGGTCTGTGCAGGGGTAAGCGATGGGAACTGGCAATTCTGGCCATGGGGAATGGAGTCCAGACCCCATCCACTTGATTGGCTTTGCAGGAGGGACAGAAGCTGCAGTTGTTTTGGTTTTGCCGTGGTGGGCAGGAGAAGGCAGATGAACAACAGTGTTTTTTAAATAGGATAACCAATAAAAGGTTAGTGTATCTGATTTTAGCCTTGCAGATACAGGGCCAAATGTATCCCGGACTTCAACTCTGTTGGTTTCACTGGGGTTTGAACAGGTCCTGATTTGACTCTTTAGCTGTGACAAGAACGCTGGGATACTAAGGAAGAGTGTGCATCTGCCCCCGCTCCTTCCATCACCCTTCCTAGCCATAGCATGGGGAGCCTGAAGTAATTTCAGCAGGCAGAGAGACCTTACACAGAGCAGCAGGGTAGGGAGCTCTGCTGAACTTAATAAACGACAGTGAGCCTGAGATGATGAATTGTGTGGGAGCTGGAGAGCACCGAGCATCCAGAGAGCACATTAGCACCTGGGCTGAAAGGCTGGTGGGGGACTGTAGGAAGGGCAGGAGCAGAAAAAATTATGGGCTTGAGAAAAGCAGGTTTTGTCAGCGTGCAAAATGACTTTGTGGGGTATTGGTTGGAGTTCAGCAATGGCCGGTGGGTGCTTTAGGGACAGTGAGAGGATAGTGATCCAAACACATTCCCGTACCATCCGAAAGGCTAACAGAGGCAACAGCACTCCAGAACATCCTTATGCCAAGCAGATGGATGCCAGGTGGGAATGAAGTGACTGCCAGAGAGGTGCATGAGTGGAGAGAGCTGGCAACAGCATGCAACACGGTCTCTCCCTCACCACTTCCCTTTCCATTGCCCATCCTAGGCCAAGCTGCTCCATCAGTTTGACTTTTCTTTTCCTGCCAAGTCCTAGCTAAGAGCATGGCTAAGCTTCTTGTGGCGTCAAAGGGGGAAGGATGGATGCTTGACCTGAGCACTGCCTTCTACTGTTTCCAGGCTTCCCTGCTGCCCTCACATTGCAGTGGTGAGGATGGGAAGAAGTCACTGGGAGCGGCTTTGACTCCCCCTATCCCCAAGTCAGCAAGACTACCTGATGGGCATCCTGTCCACGCTGCAGTGCCTCTCCCAAGTTCTCAGGACCTGGTTTTCCAAGAGACTCTGGAGATGAGGTAAGCCAAGGTGTCTGCTTTTCCAATATGCCATTCACCTCGCACTTCTCTCCTCATGAGGTTATTTTCCACAATCAGCTCTCCAATATATTTATGCAAACTTCTGTGTCTTCACCATTCTCTGTATCTATGATGATCCAGCACAATGTCAAAAGGAACATCATACACTCTAAGAGCAGGGGTGGCGGGAGGGAGGAGGAGGCAAGATTTAAGAGAACCTTAAAAGCAGGTCCTCTGCTGGACTCTGATACTGATTCATTCTGTAATCTTTGTGGTGCCATTTGGGAACTGTATTGCATGGATCTGAATCCAGCATCTGGTTTTGTGTGTGATCTTTGACTGCCAATTTCTGTACCTGCAAGATATGTTAGGGCAAATATTGGCTATCGTATAGATGTCTGCAAATTCAGATGCTGCTTCTATATAAGTCAGTCGTAACTTCTCTGTTTCTGGGCCTCCACTGTGAAATGAGAGCCCAGATAAATCTTGGTTTATAGATGTATAATCCTATAGATGTTTAATATTTACATATGGCTTTAAGATCAAAGGGGGCAAGGTGCTAGAGAACAGGTATAGGGATGTAACTGATGGAAAGATATTTGCTTGGATATGTGTGGGGAAATCTAGCTGTCAATCTTATCCTAGTTATAACAATAAATAAGGAGTCATAGAAATAGAGTTCCAATTTAAAAGCTTCAGTATGGCTTTTAAAGTGCAATCTGAATATACTTACCTACCAGTTGAGTTGGAAGAACCCTTTTTCTTCTTGAAAGAGCAGGGAGGTGTAATGTTATTCTCAGGAGACAGCAATGCATAACAAGATACTGTCATCAGCTGAAATCATGACCAGGCAAAGTTAGGCTTCTGCAGCAGTATAAAGGTAGCTGTCCTCAGTACAGACTTATGACTGGCTTAACATCTCTTGCTGATTCAGAAAGGATGTATGTAACAGTGAAAGCCACTTAGCTCCAAAATGAGAGACAGCAGAATTGGATAGTTAAGGCCCAAATTGAAGAATGACTCCCGTGTTTCAGCTGGAGCTTGATGAGCTCTGTGTGACTCCAGCAACTGAAAGTTTAATGGCAATTAATCAGCTTTGCATATTGTTGGTTTTATGGGTTGCATTTCCTCCTTCATCAGAACGACCATGCTAGGAAAGTTTGCCTCCTTTAATGCTACCCGCCCTTCTCTTTCTATCTTCTCATACATTCTTTTGTCCTCAATTTTCTTAAGGCCAAGATCGGGCAGCAGAAATGAAGAGAAGACCCTTAAACATCTAGGTAGGTACAGGGCACGGCTGTCCTAAAATGAACATAGTAAGCCTGACCCATGGGTGGCACTGTGAAAGTTCGGTTGAAAACCATGCTGTAACTTTTTTCAATTCCTTGATGTGCTCAGGCGGCTTCTCCAGAGCCCAGTCACTGGCAAATGGGCTCCAGTGATCCAGTGAATATGGGATGATGAATGGAAGGAGCTGGAGGGGTACTTTGGGGCCCCGGAAATGCACAGCAGGGAAAGAAAACGTTCCTCTACCTCATGCTCATACCTTTTATCTCCCTGCATGCTCACTAATGTCACAAAGATTAGAGAAAAACGAGGCATTTTGCATGAAATGAGAAATGTTCCCACTCCTTCCTCCTACACTTGAAGGAGAAAACCTTCCCTTGGAGCAGTTTCTGAACCAAACCCTTTGAGATCTGAAGTAGATTCATCAACATTGCCTGTTTTTGCACTGGGAGAAATAGTGAAACCTTATGTGATAGGAAGTTATTGTGAGTTTTTCATTTACAGAGAAAGAGACTTAGAAAAGGATCCAGCCTATGCAGGATCTGAGCTTTCCGTCCTCTTAAAGCAGAAGCCTAAATTAAATGCTGAGTAGTGAACTGAGGTTTCCTTTGTGCAACTCATTTATCTCAAACCACGTATGCTAGGTTTATGGTTATAAATCTCTTCCCCTACTCTATCTGTATATGTCAGTATTGCAAACTGAGGCTGGGGTAGGAGATGCCTGCTGGCTTCTCCCCCCTCCTCACCTTGCATTATCACTAGCAATAAGAGTTCTGCAAGACAAAATGCAGTGTCTGGTGCATCTGTGTCAGCCAATACTTTTAAGTTGAAAACCTCAATGACATCGTTGCTGTCCCTTTGCCATCTGTGGGTTTGTAGCGATAGGAGAGACGAGAATTTAACAAATAATTTTGCTGATGCAGAAAAAGGGATAAGATCCACTGGTCCCTGAGATCGGTGTTAGTTCTGCCAAATAATGGGCATGCCCCATAGGAATGATTCCTTTATTGCTGATATGCAGCTAGGATGCTGAATGCAACTAGGGAGAAGAATTGCTGAGTAAGTGAGGTGACATTTTTGCTGGTTATGTTCTGGACTAGAAATGAGCTATATCATTAAACCATCCCTCTCTCTCTTTTATTATTGAGCTGACCATTCTGCAGGGAAAAAAAATCATGATTTAAGAGAGTTATTCCTTTTTTACTGCTTGGCTATCACATGATTTTATCATCTGTGAAGCCATGTAAGGAATGATTAGTTCTCTGAGTTATAACGGCTTTGTTGGAGAGTATTTCAGAATGAGCTGCACTGTGCTATTCCCATTAAGAAAATCAGCCTTTAGTCAGGCTGCCCAGAAAGTGGGCTGATCTGCTACAATTTAGAATTAAACTCCTTGGGGAAAATGAATTCTCTAGCTTCAAGAACACAATTTTGTTTTTAGTAACACTCTAGCAATCCTAAGCTTTTCTTTAAATGCCCTCTAAAATATTCCAGCAAAGAGGAGGAAATGATGATTCTTACCGCTACAAAGGCATATAGTTATTAAAAACCAGGAGTTCTTTTAGTAACTGGGAAAAAGAAGATGTTTACTAAAATCAAAATGGATTGGAACAGATAAGAATCTTTTTGGCAAGGGCAATCTCCATCTCTCTGCTCTTCTCTAGCAAACACAGCTGCTCATACACAATCTATATCTGTGCCTTAGAGCTCCAGACTCTGGAACCCACCTTGCCTGTTCTCCAGCATCGCGTTGTTGGTGGCGTGAAGTCTGCCGGACATTTATGTGAACCTGCGCCCCAGTTAACAGACCTCCCACTCAACCAGGCCAAGGAGATGGATCATCTCATGTGCCCTCACCCAAGTGACGATGAATTGAGGGACAGCAATGGAAGGGTAAGGGCTAAGGCTAGGGGTGAGCAGGCTTCCTTTTCAGTGACTGTTCAGTGCTTAGCACAAAATGTCACTGAAAATCATAATCTCAGGGAGCAGATTCTCTTGGGAATACATTTGACAGCTACAGAGCAATTGCTTGAGTATTTTCGCTGGTGCCGAAGTCACTGGTTGGGAGATGGTGCTAAGGTTATGCAAGAAGCATTCTTTACGTATGAAGGCCAATTTAGAGCAGATCTGAATGGCAGAGCAAGTTACACATCAGTGAACATGTGCAAAGTGCATGCTCGGAAGCACAGAAGCAAAGAGTATAAGCAAGGCTGCTATTTTGCTCTCCCATTTTATTTTAAATGGGAGAGCTTGCTTTTCCTTGGTTACCTTTCTTGCTGTATCTCACAGCCTTCTCATTCTCAATTTTTCTGTTCATAAGACCAGTATTTCTCCAACTTGTTTTCACATGACTCCTGTATTCTCAGAAAGCAGCTGAGTCCTTCAGAAGCAAGGAAGTGAGAAGCAGCTGCAATTACTGGCCATGACTGTTAAGAAACAGCAAATTACCTCTCATTGCTGGTTATTGCAGATGGTTTTTATTCCCCCGCCCTGGCCCGTAGGAACTGAACTGCCTGTTCACTGGTAATGTGAGCTCTTCGTACGTCTTGGAGCACTCCTATGACTCTCTTCATTCAAGCAGGGCTTCCTGACGCAGATTGAGAAACAGTATCTTGGACCAGTGGAAGGTTATGGCAATGAAGTATTATATGTCACTGGGTGTAATTGTATGCCAAGGTGAGGAAAGGAGGAATTCTTCTGAAACTATTGGGAGGTATATGGAGCTGCCTTAAGGACGATGACACTCTACTGCTGTGTTCCTGATGAGGTGTTGTGTATGGTTTGTGTATCTCTCTTTATGCTCCATGATGTATTTCCATTGCAACTAGATCCATGTAACCTTGTCCAAGTCAGCTCAGAAGAAAATACAGCAGAAGCGAATGAGAGCGTTGGAGCTTTTGCGTAAAGAGAGGGAGAAAGAGAGAGAAATGGAAATGTCCTTGCAGCTCCCTACAGAGAGTGTTGACCCTGGGGATGCAGCAGAAGAAAGTAAGTGGTTGTTAAAGTTGTGGGCCTTTTTGTTCACTTGCTTGCTATTTGCATAGTGCTGCAAATGTCTATTAAATCAGACTGGAAGGATGTTACACTTGCATCTGAGTGGAAGACAGAATAGGATTTATTTCCATTTTCAAAAAAAAAAAAATACAGAGGCATGAAGTGCCTTGCCCATGGCCCACACTGAGTCAGTCACAGAATATCACCTTCTCCCCTTCTCCTATAAAGTCTTTCAGACTAGATAATTCTGTCTCGCAAACTACATTGGGGCTTCAGACTCTAATTGTAGCCTCCAGGAAAGGTGAATGGGTGAGTCCAAAAGAATGCTTTTCAACCAAGGTGTAACCTGGAAGAAACAAAATTAAACTATTTCTAATTAAAACACAAAAGATCTTGCTCACGTGATAGGACAGATTATCCTGCTCACACCACTCCCTGCTGAGAAGCTCGCATTGCAGAGCCCTGCTGGAGCCCTTAGCCAGTGCTTATGTTATACCCACACCAGCAAGGAGCCTTACTGACTTAATTGCAGCTGACGGGCTCTGATTGTACTGCTGCACACAGCGGCAGGGAACTTAAGAGTCAGCACTCAGCCCGAGGGCATCGGACAAGGTTATCTGCTCTTTTTCTTGCTATTGTTTTGTGAAGTACTGGTGAGGAGTGCTGAGGTGGGAGCGCCAGAAATGTAATTTCCCTATCCACCCTCTGAAACAGGAAAGCAAAAGAAAAGCAGTACTGAGTTTTCCTCATTTCTTAGGGAAAGCATCACCGCATTTGGTTTTGAACTAAAAGGGGGTAGATTTAGATTAGATATAAGGAAGACATTTTTTTATGATGAGGGTGGTGAAACATTGGAACAGGTTGCCCAGAGAAGTTGTTGATGCCCCATCATTGGAGATGTTCAAGGTCAGGTTGGATGGGGCTCTGAGCAACCTGGTCTAGTTGAAGATGTCCCTGCTCATTGCTGGGGGTTGGACTAGATGACCTTTAAAGGTCCCTTCCAACCCAGACTATTCTATGATTCTATGATTCTGTGATCACTGTCCCATGTTATTGTGCAACTGTTACGCTTGGAGTTGTTTGGGACAACAAAGGGATGTTACCTAGCTCCAGCAAGATTTCTAGCCCTTTCCAAGCGCATAGCCACCCTGTCCAGCACTCTCCACTTACAAGGTCCTTTTTGGTCTCTGCAGGCTTTGGCCCACTGCCTGTCAATGGGACAGTTTCCATTGCCCCCAGCATGAGCAACGCACGCAGAGAGTGTGCTGGTACTGCCTTGAGGAAGAGGGTCAACAGGCCCTCACTGCCCAGCATCCCCGTCATCAGCCAGCATCGCAGCATCCCACGCAAGTCTTCAGGTGAGCCTGCCCCGCTGCAGCCCCTTGCACCAGCTCTTTCCTTGCACAAGGAGCACAAACTGCCTCATTCCTCAACCACAGGTAGGATCTTGGGTCCAAAGCCTGTCCTGAGGATTGAGAGCAAACCTGCTTTGGATCCACTCCAGCTTAGTGGTACTGGAGGAGTTAGTGCTTACAGATCCATTGGAAAGTTGAGCTGAATAAAGTAGTGGTAAAGCCTTAAGCTCTAGATTTTGGCCATACTGATAGTACAAAATATAACACTGGTGCCAGGAGGCAGCTGTAACTGCAGGGCTAAGCTCCAGTGCAGTCTGGCAGGGTGTGCTCATTGTGCACATATGTGTACCACCATGATCAATTAGCCACTCACTGTTTTGGCCCTCTGCCTGTGCTGCTGTCTAGCTCTCCAGCCAGCTTTTCTACTATCACAGCAAGGGTTGTCTCTGCATGGAAATTAGTGACTTGGTACAATCATGCCCTTGCACCTAGAAGTGCTTGACGGTTTCTAGCCTCTCTCATCCCATTGCCTGCAGTGCAAACTGGGAACAAGCAGTGCCTCTTCTGTCACCCCACCCAAATACAGTGGCTGTGTGTAGCAGATGACACACAGGAGAGGCTGCCTGGTGCTCCCAGGCTGCTTGCTACCTGCAATAAATGTACAGCAGGCAGTTAGCCCATAGTGATTCTCGTCTCTCCTTTGTGGGTAGAGTACCTCGTGTTATGATCCTGAGTAGCGTGAGTTAAGAAAAAGGGAGCTAGGAATGATACTTTGAATGCTCTTTTCCAGTGATGCTACTCAGATTTTCAAAATTGACCAGAACTAGCCTGATGTGGCTCTCCATTCATATTGAATATACATGTGCGTATGTACATACTTGCGCAGTGACGTCACTGATGTCAGTGACAGTGATATCAGTGACATCCAAATTAGTTCCCATCTGAATATTTTTGATTTTACAGTTCCTTCATTCTGCATACTTTGTAGAACACCCAAGATGTTTTATGCAAGGTAGCATAAAAACCTTACAGAGTCCATGCCAGTTCATCTAGATTCTGGGCAATATTTATACTCAATACTTTTAGACAGCTCAGATGTTTTCATCTACACTTTAGAAAATGAGCTTTTGAGTACAAGACATGAAATTTTTGACCTACGGTGCTTTTGATGACAAATAGGTTTCATAACAAATGCATTTGTCATCTGAATTTTCTTATACCTTGTATATTTATCATCAAGAGAGTGTGTTTGCCAACAATTTGCATCTATATTTACATATTTTTATTCTCAGTTCACATTTGGAAGGCTTTTTTGTCACAACTATCTAGACTAGAAATTGCATTTTTCCACAAGAGAAAGCTTAGGCATTGCACAGTTTGCAAACAAGTACATTTGATGACAAATAAATTTCACCTCGGCATCTTCGAAATACAGCCAGTGGGTACCTCTGAAATAGTGAATATTCATAACGCTTGGAAAATAGCAAAATCCATAAACTACTACTTTCCCAATAGTATGCTAAAATGTATGTGCCCTCAGCTGCCTGCTGTCTAGAATACTTGAAGTAAATGGAAACAGAGGCACTGCCAGATTTAGAGGGTCGGCTATCACTGTTCCCTGGCGGTTGCTCCTTGGGGATTTGCCTGAGCCCTGCAGGACTTGGTTGTTCAGGCTTGGTGCTCGCTGGGGGCAGCTGGAGGTGTTTCCTTGGAAAGTTAGAGGGTGCCTCTGTCCCCAGTGCTCCAGGTAACAGGGAGGTGATACAGGGAGGTATGTGCGCATCTCAGAAGCTTACTACTGGGGTAGCAAGTCTTGCTGGGCAGCACTGGCTCCCAGCGAGCATGAGCTCTGAGGCGCTATGAATCTGCAAGCTGGCTGTGGTACCTGTATGGACTTCGGAGATGGCTCTGTGTGTGCAATTTTCAGGTTTACACAAGGAGCTGGTGCCCAGCTGGAGGTGACTGGGGGATGGTTGGGTGCTGGGGAAAGCAATGAGCCAGACAGCAGAGAAATCTCTGAACCAAGCCAGTTTGCACCCATATATAATCTTGGCTGGGAGACTGGGTTGCAGTCTGCTTGGTGGTGGGGTGCCTTGCCCCAGGGTATGCGATGCTGGTATCTGACCCTCTCCTTACAGCGACCTCGCTGCCGGCCATTGGTCTGGACTTCCTGGACTGGGGAGAGGAGGCAGAGTGTGGGAGCGCCCAGGAAGCCAGACCCTTCCCTCACCCACAGCAGGAGCTGCTCAACGCGCTCACATCGCTCAGCAGCGACGACTGGTAAGAAAGCACCCTGTTCACTCTTTCTCCCTCTCAGTGTGAAGGTAAGCTAGAAACATTTTTCTCTAGTGCCTCTGAGCCAACACAGCCCAGATGTCCAAAGGGAACTAGTGAAACCACTCCAAAGCAGTCACAGTATAAAGCTGTGAGAGCAGCCTTTTATTCGCCTTGGTCTGTAGCAGTGCTACAGCCACGGCATGTCCATGCTGTTTCCTAGCTTTGCCTTCTGCTCAGTGTAGCTGCAAATGAAATCTTCAGGCAAGACAGAAAGTTGTGGAACAAGGTGATTTGCTGGCTGAAGCCAGAAGCAGGATGGGTGTGGTCTTGAGTTTAGAGATTTGGGGGCCTCAGGTCACTGGCCCAGGTGGGACTGAGTAAGGATTTATCTCTGGTCCCGCTGCTGGCAGCAGCAGCAGCAGCAGACAGGGCCTCCCTGTGACCTCCTGCACGTGAGTCCCAGCAGCGCCTACGGGGAGTTCCTGTTTCTGAGAAACGGGCTGAGATGTAGTGCAGAGTTGCTCAGCCTGTCATTTCCCCTGAAGAGCTCACGGCAGAAGACAAGGACAAAGAAAAAAAAAAATCCTTTAGGAATCTTGTAGTTTTAGAATTAAACTTTTTCCTCCTCAGTGCTTAATATGGGCCAAAGATGTTTTGTTGATAATCACAGTGTGTCCTGAAATTAGACACAGACAGGAGGAGACTCTACAAATGTCAGGTGATATTGGTTGTCTTTTTGATTTCTGGGTAAGCTTACTCTCTCTAGGGCTCCACCCACACTGGGATAACCATGAAAAATCTTCCACGATGCAGCTCCTTGTGTTTTGCC
Source organism: Nipponia nippon (assembly GCF_047370975.1). Taxonomy (NCBI): domain Eukaryota; kingdom Metazoa; phylum Chordata; class Aves; order Pelecaniformes; family Threskiornithidae; genus Nipponia; species Nipponia nippon. The sequence continues at coordinate 17,877,648 of NW_028262358.1, forward strand.
CCTCTCTTCTTTCTCTTCCCTGTTACTGTTTGGTACCCTGTGAGGTGCAGAGAGCTGCTGCTGGTGTGGGGGGCCTGGGTTACACTCGGAGACCCAGTGGGGATGGGTCCCCAGTCCTGCCCTGCAGCCCTAGTGAACCAGTGACTGCATCACGTGCCTTCAGGTAGCTCAGGTCCTTCACAAAGAGCACTGAAAGATGCGTGTTTTTACTTTTAAATACCATGTTGCTGTTGTGGGTGTTATTTTAAGTAGGGATTTTCTGGAAATCCAGCATTTCGGCTGTTCTTTCCCAGGTGTGGAACCTTTTAGGACATACTGGGGTTTTTTTTGAGGGGGGGAAGAGGAGGAGACACGACTAGATTGCAGAGTGCAAGCTCAGCTGTACAGTGGCAGTGCAGACTCTCACTCTTGAACTGCCCTCTGGGGATGGTGAGGAGGGAAAATGCCCCAGTAACAGCCAGGTGGGACTGTATCTCAGGGACAGGGTCCAGGGAGGGTGCAAGAAATGGAAACATGTCATAGTTTCTCAGCTTCTAGGAAGCAGCTACATAGGGACTTTGTGTGCCAAGGATTGGAGAGGCTGTCTTGTTTAATGACCACAAATTAACCCATCCACTCTGAAACCATCTATTTGCCGTTTGGATTTATGTATGCTTTTGACCGCCACAGCATTCTGTGGCAACAAGTTCCACCATTCAATTAAGTGCTGTATGAGAAGCACCTCCCTTTGTTTGTTTGAGCGGACACCCTGGTAATTTCAGAGGGACCTGCCTAGCTCTTGGGTGGTGAGAAAAATCAATCTTTTTGGTAATTGCCTTTCAGGGAGCAGAAGGCGAAGGCACTCTTCAGTGTCAGATGCCTGGCTATCTGCCACTCAGAAGTCCTTCTCGGTAGCCTTCATGATGTTTCCTTGGCAGTTACCAGAGAGGTAAGAACGTTGTGTTTAATTGTGTCCCACGTACCTCGTACATGGGGCATAGAGTAGACATGTTCTTGTTCATTTACATATGTGCTCAGTGTCTGCCTTTTTAGACCTATTTTTAGACCTCATTTTTCTAATAGCTATGTCACCTATCTATATGATCTGTCTGTACATGTAACTATATTTACTGGTATGTAGGGCATCTGTCTCTCTCCTCTTTGAGCTAGGTGTCATTATAATGCAATATACAAATGCAGAAACTGAGACACTAATCAGGTGATTTGCCACAGCCCAAATCTCTGCCCAAGCTGTAATTAAACACTACAGCTTTTGCCTCCCAGCTTCCTCCCACTTCCTCCTCCTCCTCAGCATCCTGGGGGATTGACTGCAGGTATTTATTTTCCAGTGCTGCTTCTGCGTGCCTTTTGGTAATTTGCCCTTTCCATTGACCTGTTGCCTCCATGCACCGGTGGAATTTTGCACTGCAGCCACTGGGTCTTGGAGCAGCCTGGCTGTGGAGTTTACAGGGCAGTTGCGCACAGCTTTGCCATCTCAGCTCTCAGTTAACAGAGAGATCTCTACCTAAGCTCCTTAGTAAAATCTGTGGCTTATTTCCAACTTGGCACTTGTCTGTGGCCTAAACCAGCTGCCTTGTACTCTTACTACACAATCGCCAAATATATTAAATTTTCCTTTGCTTGAAGAAGACGGTAAGACTTAGCTCATTCCCATGAAAATCAGTCCTGCTATCCAATATTTAATGATGTTGGAGGCTTGAATGCCCCTTGTGAGTTGGACTCTTCAAACCTTTTTGTTTAGATATGCAGGACTCGGATTCTCTCACTCTGAGATCAGGGTTAGCAAAAAAAGCCCTTTCAGCTTACATCATCTGATTTTTATATCACTTTTATATTTCTGAGGAAATTTCCTCCTCTGTTCTACACGCTCATGTGCAGAGACATCTTTCAGCTTTCATTTCACTCCAGTCCCAGATTTTGCTTTCACAAGCACTTCTAGCACTTCTGTTGTTCATTTTTATTAACAGGCACAACTAAGTCTGGCAGAAAGAACCACTGGTCTGTCCTTCAAAGTATCTTTCAAATGAAGCACATGACTCTCAGATGCTTCTTTCTTACCCTTGTGGGAGAGCCTTTTGGGAGCGGGGATCACTCCAGAGCAGCACTGAATGCTGTAAAACCCCGCTGATCGCAGCTGTAATTGTGTGTGATCTCCAGGATCCTCGAGTGCCTTGAGTCCAACAGCTAGGGTTCTCCTTAGCAGACGGAGCAGTAGGTGGACTCAGGTCCCTGCTGTGAATTTGTAGGCTTGAGCCCCTATTTTCTGTTTCCTGGTTGAGTGCTCAAACTGCCAGTGCTGCAATTTTTGACAGGAGGAAAGTACTACTTTTCCTCATCTTGTCTTTATGAATTGTGCCTGTTTAGTTTAGAAACAGCCCTTGCTTTAATTTTTTTTTGTTTGTTTGTTTTCAATAGAAGGGCCTAAAATCAAAGCAGTGTACATTATGGGCTAAGTAGCACACTTTGTTCTAGGTGAAACAATACTTTTTAGGCCTGCAGTCTCATTAAAATTGTATTGTATATAGCAGGCCTAAGGCCAGAGAGGAGGTTGGTAGCAGAGTAAGTGTGTTTCTGTGCTTGTGGTCTTCTGCTCTTACTGTGTTCTTATGTTCCACCTGGACACAGCAAGAAGGGTTGTTGTTTCCTGGGACTTTTGTCTAGGGGAACTGATTTTCTTTACAAGGTGATTCTTACGTTTTCCCTCATGACTTCACCAGGTGAACAACCTCCGCTCGAAGGTGTCTTGCTTTGCAATCAGCACTCTTGGAGAGCTCTTCAGGACCCTGAAGAACAACATGGACCACGAGGTGGATGAGGTTGCTCGGGTCTTGCTCCAGAGGATGGGGGACTCCAGTGAGTTCATTCAGAAAGCAGCCAATCGATCCCTGGGGATCATGGTGGAGACCGTGACTCCTGCACGAGCAATGACTGCTCTCATGGCTAGTGGAGTCCCGTATGTCATTCTTCTCTTAGTGATATCCTTCACTTTAAATCGTGTGGGTAGGGGGAGGGACGAGAAGCAGAAAGGGAATGATGGGAGGGAAGGGTCCTTTCTTCTGCATCTTCTGTGAACTTCGTGATTAGATTCTCTGATCAACCTCGCTCCCTTCCTCTTGTCATGTGCTTCTGCCCTACTGCAGCCTGTTTGTTCTCACAGTCTGTCAACATTGCCTAGATGTGGTGAACGATGGGGAAGTGAACGTCCCTGCAAAGGGTGGTGATAGAGCCTTGTGGCTTTGCGGGAAGAGGGACAATGGCAATTCCAGCAGTGAGCGCCCTTTGATATTTCACAACACTAACCACAGAGGCGCTGGGAAAAACCATGCATCATCATTATGCCATTAACTTGAGAAATAAGGAGGCTAATTGCTGGGACACGGAGCATGTGGGGGAGAACCCACTGGGTGCAGCACAGCCTGCTCAGCAGGCGCAGCTCCTGCTGAGAGGAGTCTGTCTGACTGTCATGTCCTTAGAGCTCCACTTTCTATTCAAATTGATGCTGCATGTTAGCCTTCAGATGGTGAGTCACTTTACAGGCGCCTTCACAGGCTGACTCCCATGGGACAGCTGAAGCAAATGCTGCCTTAAAATATTAGTGGCGCGCCTGATAGTTTCAAATAGGCACCCTCTAGAAAGGACAACCTGGCTAAAACGACTGCTACCCTTTCCTTAGCTTTTGAAAAGGGTAAAACATTCAAATGTACCTCTTGCCAAGCCTCAAAGAGCAAACTGGCTGCATTGCTGGATATTCTGCAGCTTCACGCCCCACAGGGTTTTTGCCCCCATTTGATTTTTTCAAGGATGTGCAGATTTGGAGATAAATGGGTGGAATAAGCCCCAGTCCTGCTGCAGCTCTGTCTGTATAGTGGGAGACCTCTGACAAGTCATCATGAATTGTCTTTCATTTCCCTCTTTCTCAGAGTTAATTTGGGGAAAGAAATTGAGTATCAAATAGTCCAGGGAGATCGAATTCCTCCCTCTTTCTTGCAGGAACGTAGAATGCCACCTTTGTGTTTATCTGAGGACAGAATCTTCTACAGGTGGCTAAAATTGGAGCAAGAACACATGCCTCCTTCCCCCAGCAATGACAGGGAGCATGCCATGACCGAGGCCTGTGCTTCTGGCCCACCTTTTCTCTCTGCCCCAGTGTTTGTTCTCTTGTTTTCAGGCACCGCAATGTCCTGGTGCGGAAGTGTGCAGCAAAACACCTACTGACGACAATGGAGCAAATTGGAGCCAAGAAGCTCCTGTCAGGTGCGCGTGACAGTACTGGGTTGCTGGTGCGCACACTGGTGAAGCTTGCTCAGGACTCTCATCAGGACACAAGGTGATGATCTTCATTTTACCTCCTAAAATCTGAAAACTGTTTGATGTCTGGCTGTAAATGATAAAACCACAAAAGAGTGCAAGGTAAAGTAAATATTAAGGAAGTTACCTCACAGTGTGGATACTGTTGTCTGGGGAAATGACTGTACTGGGTAACATGAGGTTGTCCAGCAAGAAGGACCATTGTCAAATTCCTGTGACTTGAACGTTTTTTTTATTCAGGTCAACTGTGCTCAGATTAGTCAGCCAAACAATTTTATTTGGTCTTATGTGCTCAATGCAAAGCTGAAGCGTTGGCCGCTGTTCATCACTGAAGGATCCCAAGCATTTATTTCTAGTAAGGTTAAGACTGTCCTAGAAAAATTCTAGCTGTCTTTAATCAATATATTCAATCTTTCTAAACCTATTCTGCAGATTTAGTTGCCTATGATAGTCACAAATTTTTCTTCCCAATCATTTTATAGTGGTGTTGTCTGTGGCTGAACGACCTCCAAATTTCCTCTTGAAGATAGCTGTAGTTTCATAGTAGCAAAACCAAACCAAACCAAAAATCCCCTTACTTTGATTATTAATTTAAATTCCCATTAATAGATGGCAAGAACACATGAGCAACTAGCTGCCTGTGTTCATACATGTGTTATAGAATAATAAATAGTAAGCATGAGGTGATTTGTCCTAGCTTCTCTGCCAGTTAAAGAAAGGTAAATTATTGTGCAATGGCAGCAAGATACTGCAAATAGGTCATGACAGCAAAGCAGGAGAAGTGCTTCACTCATTCCACAGGATCCTACGATCCCACATAAGCATACCCACAATTTCAGAGTGAAATTGTATTTTCCTTGTTGCCCTGTGTTCTCCTCTTGCCTCTTGTGTTCAGCTGGAAGCATTGTGCAGAGGCAGTAAGTGGAGGTAAATATCTCTCTTTGCTGAATAGGTAATACCTTTTCGTGAAGGTATTACACATGATGCGTTTAAAATATCAGCTTATTTTATTAACACTTTTCCTTTGTTTATTCAGAAGGCTAGGGAGAAAAGTCAGTAATAGTCTGTAGAAAAAAAAAAAAGAGTAATTAATTTCTCTCTTTTCTATGTTAGGTGCTATGGACGGAAGATGCTGAATTTATTGATGAGTCATCCAAAATTTGATAAGTATTTGAAACAGTCTGGCCCCTCACGTGACTTGGAAGATGTTATGGCAACAATTAAGCAGAAAGTAAGTGCTTGGCAGGAGAAATGTCTCCTTTATGCAAGTATTGAGATCGCTAATATGAGATTAAACATACCTAATCTTTCTTTATCTCATTCTTCTTCTGCTGAATCATTTTGCTCCTGGGAATGAACTGTTGATCCTTAGCCTTGATCTGCAGATAGTGAAGGAACTAGTATGGTTAGAAATAAAGTGAGTGTATTTTGAATATCAGCCACAAACAGGAAAAGGAAGTAGGAGAATACAGTTTTACCTTCAAGCATAAAAAACCCCAACCCCTCCGCCCCAATAAAGCAAGGAAGTGAGAATAGTGCTTCGTAGAGTCTTTGCAACAGACGAAGGAAGTAGTAGTGCCAAGAAAATTTCCATATATACAAAAGATGCACAAGGCAATCATAACAAGTACATCTATTGTCTGTAGTCTGGAAATACTGCCCTGCTGTCATGCACTGTGGAGCTGGAAGCTTTGTCAATTCAGCATCCAGTGGAAAATCTTCCCTATTCTTTTTCTGTTCCTCTCCATTTGCATTCCAGAAAGGAATGTGCCTTTGTACAGGAACAGGGAGAGAGAGTGTGAATGAAATCAACTCTCAACACAATGGGCCAACCTGCAGAGTCCAAAAGTTTCCCCCTATTCCCTTTAAGAAGGCTTGTTCCCTACCAGTTCACATTATTCCCATTTGTGCTCAAGACTAATGAATTTGGGTTTTTATACTGCTGCCCATTATGGTAGCACCTATAACCTACCTTAGGTTATTGAAAACAAATAGTAGACAATACACTGAATCTCTGGCCTGTCTCCCTCCCTAAGTTATGAAATGTTTTCCTAAGCCTTTCTTGGCAGCAGTGATCCTCGTTATAATTTCTGTTTTAAACAAGTAATTTCCTCTTTTATCTTCTATAGATTCATGGTTTTTTTATATATATATCTTTGTAGGGGACGGAAAACCGTAAATGTGAACCTCCATCTGCCAAAGACCCCAAGAAGTCTAGGAACAGAGGCTTGACGATGCCCCAGGACAATAACTTGCCTTCTGATGGAGGGTACTGAGCGCTTCTGTTATATCTGACAAAGCACATGACAAACTTTACATGTCTTTTCCTTAGTAAAATCTTTCTGGTGGAGATGAGCTGTGCCAGAGATTCCTTGCCCCACAAATCTTCTATGATAAAAAATGCCTACTTCTGCATTAGGCTGAACACAAGTTCTCTGGAGAGTTTTCCACAAAACTTGAGAGAGACGAAGAGACAATCCCTGGTTGCAGCTCGGAAGATCCAGTGCAGTGGCAAGGACAGTGTTGTGGAGGCTGTGAGAGGGTTGTGTCTCTGCTGTTTGACTTGGGACAAGTAACTTCAATCAGGGTGTTCTTATCTGAGTGGAGTCTTTTTTAGATGAGTGGTTTGATGAGAAGTCCCAGTCTAGAACGAAGATGCCATTCCTAAAATTAGCACTTTCCATGCATGTGGTTTGGCCTGGCTAAATCATTGCTTTCTGACCCTCAAACAGTACCGGAAGACAATTCCTGAGCAGTTCTGGTCGACAGATGTCTCAAGGTGGACTTTTTATGTAGCTATTCATGTCATTCAGACCCATTACCGGTTGGTTGATGGACAGCACGATTTTTTCCCCTGTGCTGCAATCAGCATTCAAGGTAGCAATTTGGTCCTTGCTGTCTCCCCATGCCAGCAAGAGAGCTACTTTACTTGCTCTCCTCTGAAAACAGAGTGGATTTATTTAGCTCTGTTGTGCTCCATGGTGGCAGGAGGGTGACCCCATGCCTCACTAGCATAGTTAGGATCTCCCCATGCTCATGGCAGAGAGAGGTTGATCCAAGAGAATTGTTCCCATTGGGTTTGTTAAGCTGTGGACCCAGTCCCTAGGGAAGCAATAAAGTGAGCGTAGTAGTGGGGCTTCTGTTTTTATCTCTGCTACTGATCCTCTGGATCCTTTCAGATAATGCCCCTTAATCTCTCTGGGTAGGATTCATCTGTTCAGATGCATCTGCGCTATATATCCAGATTCCCATACTTGTTGTAGAGGCACTTCTCCGGAGTAATTAATTTCGTTATAATACAGACATCTCCCATAAGATGAGGCATTTAAACTTTGAAGTAGTGCCTATTTTTCCCCACAGAGGGATGCTAGATGGGAAGACATCTGAAGATAAATGAGATGAATCCCATCTTCGGTGCCTTGGTTTTCCTAAGTAAGCACTAGCGATAATGTTACTTGCAGATTGATTGTCTCCTGTAATGATTGTCATCAGATCAAAGTTGCTTTTTAGATCAGGATCTAGCTGAAATCACATCATTAGGAAGCCTCCTCACAATGTTTTCCTCACAATTAACTGAAGATATTATCACCAAAAGGTCTTACCTTGTTTTTATTTTCCCATTTGAGGTCTGGCTCTGACATACTCGTCTTACCACGTCAGAAAGTCTGTCGCACGTCAGTTCGGACCGTGGAAGAGATTGAACAGCTCCAGGAGCTTTACAAGCTCCTGACAGCTAAAGAGTTTCAGACACGAAAGGAGGGAGTGGTGCTCCTCCTAGACCACTGCAATAATAGACCCCAGTTCATCGCCACTAACATTGTCCAGGTACGTAGGGCATCTCTATTGCTCCTTTCCCATTAGCTCCCTTCCCAAGCCTGCACCAATAAAGTTAACTCAGTGTGTCTTGGCACTACGTACTAGTTGTTTGGGACAGGCTGGTCCCTTCTTACCCAACATAATTTAATTCAACTTCAGGGCAAGTAATTTCAGGCTGATGTATTTCTCTGGCAGGTGCCTATTGGTGCTGTTCATGCAATGATGACAGAATTTACTGTTGCTGTAGCTTCTGCTGTCTCCTACTGCCAGTTAGGTTGAAATAAAGGAAGTCCAGCCACTGAAAGCTTGGCAATTATTCTCTAGAAGAAAAATGGGTTGGGATGGGGGAGAGAAGTATAAGGCTGGGTTGATTTAAAAAAAATATTTTTTTTTCTTTTTTAAAGGATGCTCCTGTAAACTTCATCTTGTCTTTCACAGACACAACTCTGCCTATTCACTTCTGTCCTCATCCCTTTCCTGCTCAGGAAAGACTGTTCTCACCCTTCCTGGGGGTCCTTTTTTCTCTTTGGAAAGAGGACCAAAATGGCTAGAGATAGATCTTCTCTTCCTTCTCCTCCCAGCAGCTGCTTTTTCCCCTTTTCCAGAAAATGGTGCTTGATAATGTGGCTGTCAAGGGACTGAACCTGCTCTGATGAGACCTGCACAGCACATTAAACTTCAGAAGTCTACCTGTTAGCTAGATACATGGTCTGGATCCTGAAGAATTCATCAGAGCCCTGCACTCCTCCAGGTGCAGGTTCTGGGACAGATAAAGCAAAACTTGGATCTCATCCAGCCACAGTTTTGGCTAAATCAAAACTACCCTCAGTACTTGAGACAACTTTATGGAAAAATGGGCATCATAAATACCTGCTTTCATACCTCTATACCAAAGATGCTATTTTGCATTATTAAAGTGGGATTAATTTAATGATTTATAGGTAAAGAGAAACCTCATATGAACTATCCTGTCCCCACCCAAAACCTCTTAATAAAATGTGAAAATCTTTTCAACCAGCATGAGGTTGTGCAACGTCTACAGTGAGTAGCCCACAGGAAAACAGTCAAATTGTGCTAGCAAGCACTGACCTGACAGAAAGGATTACCTTCATCTTTTACATTGCTGGGTACTTGTTTCTACATCCCTTCTTGAAACAAAGACGTTTTAATCCAGCTTTCATGTCGTTTGTTTTCTTAACAGATTTTTGATATTTTTGTCCTGAGGCTTCAGGATTGCAACAAGAAAGTGAACCAGCAGGCGCTGGAGGCACTGGCTTTGATGACACCCATGCTCAGAGACGCCTTACACCCAGTGCTGGTCACTTTGGTCTCAGCAGTCACTGACAACTTGAACTCAAAGCACTTGGGGATTTATGCTGCAGCTATGAAAGCACTGGAAGCATCCATCGCTTACCTAGGTAAGGCTAACCTCGGACATTGACTCTCCTCAGCTGTGGCTTCCCCATCTCGGAGTCAAGTGAACACTGAGTCTGTTGATAGCTGTTGTTGTCTGTGGAAATATCTAGCTGCTGCAAGATGTTTATGAAGTCCTGCCTGCATTCTTTCTGTCCCAGTCTGTTGTATCGTGTTGTGATGTGCAGCTGAATGGATGCTGCTTATCACCTGGATCATATGTCTGATTATTAATTCAGTAGAGAGGACATTATAGGGATTATTTTAAGTTCCTGCCAGAAGAGCATGAGGGAAGTGACTAGCATCTGTCATGACTGTTTTTCCCCCTTTCTCCTGGGAAACTGCATGCGTTTTATTTTTATTGAATTGGATTTCTCAGATGTGCATTCTGTTAAGTTTACATCCACTAAAACAAGATGAAAGGAATGTGCTTTTTCCTTCAAACACATGGTGGGAAGGGTGGTGGAGGCTCTTTGCTCTTTCTGGGCTACGTTCCATGCTCTGGCAGTGGTGGCTCTCCCGAGCAGATGCGTCTGGCCCTTGCTGACAGCAATATGAAAAGCTTCGAACTCCATTACTCATTTTGCAGTTTTAGGTAGTACTTTACCTATGTAAAGCCCAAAGGAAAATGTCCTTTTGAATTCAAAGATTGAGACCTTGAATTTAATAAGATACTGTTATGAAAGATCATAGCAGTGATCAGATGAAGGATGAAATGCTTGTTCCATAGTCAGCCTGGAGGTCTCCACGTGTGTGGGGTTAGAAATGCCTTGGCTCCTTTCTTCCAGAAGAGTAAGGAGCCCATTATCGTCCCCTTTTCTGGAGGCTTGAGCATGGGGCTGCAAATATGCCTGTTGATGTAAAATATGTACCTGCAGTAGGGAGAGGGTGAGGTCCCGATCTGCCCTGTGTCCTGAACCAGGTGGCCCACTGCAGGTTGTGCAGCATGTCTTCTGCTGCCTACCAGGGTCACGCTGAAGCTCTCGGGGATCCTCAGGCTCATTTCGGCTGGGAGCACCTGCCCTGCAGAGTGCACCTTCAGTCCATCCCTTATCACTGTCCAAAAGCTATGTGTTTGCATTCTGTGGACTGGCAAATACAGAGTGGCATGTTCCTTTATGGATAATACTACAGAAGTCTACGTTGGTGTCTTTACAGTTCATCAAAACAGCTTTTAACAGCTACTTTTTGGTCAGTGTATTTGGAATTACTCCCTTGTGATCTGCTCTAGAAACTGATTGTACGCATGTGGGTAGTATGTGTTTCTTAAAGGCATATGGAGCTACTGTCCTGAAGTTAGCTCCCTGCTTCCCCTCACCTGCCACAGGTTTCAATTTGCCTTAATTTGGAGGCAGTAACCTAAAAATAAGGGAGTCAGAAAAGCAGAAATAAAAGGATGGGAGTAAAGTAGAATGGGATTATACTATGATTTTTTTCTCTCACCTCAGTTTTATCGTTGATATTAATGATTCATAATAATAGGTACAAGGATAGACAACTGGGTGGCTCTCTGAGTGAAGAAGGGGCTGGTAGGGTTGGTTGTAGCCAAGGGACATGGTTGAAAACCAGACCCAAGTCTGTAGCAAGTGTTGTTCTCTGTGACTCTTAGGTTATTCTTATGCACTTTATTTTAGGTAGCTGGATCCCCTGGAGGATCCAGCTGCAAGGATCTAGTGGAGAGGTGTTGACATTACCTGGTTTCGTTTTTGCAGACATTTCCATCAGGGAGGAAGACTCAGGCTGCTCTGTGTAGCTTGCTGGAGGAACCTCAATGAAGTGTTTAAAGTTTGGTGAGATGAATCCAGGCCTGAATTTCCCTCTTGATCTTCTGGTGTAGATTCAGAAGCACACTGGCAATACTTGTGCTACCACTGTTGCTGCTGCGGCTGTGACCAGAAGTTTCTGGTCCCTGCGGCTCTTCATCTGCTGTTTACTCCAGCTCTGACTTCTGTTGAAATGCGAGATGAGAGGTGGTGTGTGTGTACTTATACATGCAAGGAGTTTGGTTTTGGAAAGATGAATGCCATCAATAAAAGTGTTCACCAGGAGTTTTTTTACACTGGTTAAAATCTACTACAGAAAAGGAGGTTCCACATAACGTGCTTTGGTTCTATGGTTGATGCCAGGTTTGCAGATCACTCGTGTCATTTATGCTATATATCAAAGGACCTGAATTCCTGCCAACTGTAACTGGTGAGCTGGGTAACCAGAAGCTGTGGTGGTGCAGTCCTTATGCACCAGTTCCCAGACAGGCTTGAATGTGTACCAGCATTTCCCCAAAGTCCCAGGAGCCTTTGGCTCTGTGCTGCTTGTCTGCTTTGGTACAGAAGGAGCTGAACAATAAATCCTGGAGTACAACTTTGCTAGAACTCAGGGACAAAGGGATTTTTGGAGGTTGTTTGGGCCCAATTTGACTTCCCAAATGAATTGCTTTGCTGTTGGCGTGAAGGGACACTGGCCCATCAGAGCTTCTGCAGAACAGCTTCCTGGAAGGCTCTACGTTATAGGCATTAGCTGGCCCTGTCTATTTTCCACCTTTCTTCTTTGTCTTCTTTTTTTAAATGGGAATTTATGATTTGCCAGGTTCATTTCTTTAGAACAAACAGGTATAAATCCAGCTATAAATGATGGCTTGTTCCACATGTTGTTCTGCATGGGGCAAGATTGCTATAGCCAATAACTACATAGCCAAGGTCTGCTGTAAATTCCCTTGCCACACAGATTTATGTCAGCTGTGAAAATGCAGCACTGGGTGAATATGCCTGAAAAATTTAGTGTTGAAGAGGCAGGTCTTAAAGGGGAATTAACAACTTTCTCCACATCAGCTGCTTTGTGAAGTCAGTGAATTTGCTGACCCGCTGCCTTTCTGTGTCCCAAGTATAGGGTTGTTCCTGATCATGAAGTGGGGAGAAGGATGTGAGACCTGTACTGCTCTTGGCCCTTACCCATTTTTTGTGGTGCCTGGGAGAAGGTTGGGGAAAAGCTGCAGAATCCTGCTAACAGAGGATGTGGCAACTAGATCCCATCAGGGTTTTGTATGGAGCTTTCTGTCATTCCCCTCTCACCAATTCTGAGAGATTACTGTAAATTGTCCATGCTGGCAGATGTCAGAACAGGAGTGAGGCACATCTATCTCTCATCACACTGATTTTACCCAGAGACAGGTTCAGGCAAACAAGGTGGGATATATTTTTTTGGTTCTGCTCATTTTTATGGACGTTTGCAAAAATTCAAACAGGCAACTGAATCACAAATATTTCAAAATTCAACACCTAGGGCTTTAGTGAGGGAAGGAAGGCTCTACTGGAAGAATGCATGAGTGAAACCTTCCCACAGGCTTTAAAATTGTCTGCCTTTACAATTCAAAATCAAGTGGCAAATGACAACCCCCCCACCCCAAACTTTAAAGGATTGTGCAACACTCCTAGCTTAGAGTAAGTGAGCACATCTTGCCCCATTGCTCCACTGAGTTTCATAGCTAAGAGCCCAGCTATTGCTCTGAGACTGCGTTGACATGCCTCAGATTCTGAGTTTTAGGTGAGACTTCCTCATCTGTCACCTTTAATGATCCATGCAAAAATGCAAGCTGGTTAGAAAATTGCTTGATGACTTGATGTAAAAACAAACAAAAAAACCCCTAAAACCAACCCCCCCCCATCCCTGAGACCAAAGTTCTACCTACAAACAAACTAATTTGCTTCCAAATAATGCCCGAATCATTTATTTAGCTGAACCCTGACATTGGCTTGGATGTCCCCAGCTGGAGAACGTCCCCACACATTCATTAGCTGTGACCTGGGACCCTAATCCCACTTGAGGGAGCCACCTTGTAGATGGGGGCGAATCAGCAAATCAAGCCCGACTGCAATGGGACCAAGACATACATCTTCCTCTCCTCTGACATCTGTCCTACCCTGTCCTCTGTCATGAAAGAAAGGCCTCTCACATGGCCACTGCCTGATGCCAGGGCATGGAGTCAGGCCAGCAGCCTGAGTAGCTCCCAGAGGAACCAGCCCTCTGCAAGAGGGGAAGGGAAATTTCCCCTGTAGGTGTTAATGTAGCACCGAGGGGACCGCAGTGAAAATGAGAGCATGGAGAAGCAGGTTCTTCTTTTGCTCATATTGCAAATGCTGGGCTGCCTGTTCTGTGGCCAACAGGTTTAGTTAATATGTAGTACAGAGAATTAAAGCTGAGTTAATAAGAACTGAACTGCCTGCTGCCTTGTTTTCTCTAACAGCCATTAAAAGCTCCTCTGTCTTTAGGTCTTTCAAGGCAGCTAAGGTAATGGTTGGGTAAATTTGTTATTGACTCGAGCTTTAATGTTTCAAAATGCACAGGGCATCTGAAACCCTTAAATAGAAAGGTGAATAGTGCCTATACACTTAGCTTCCTAAAACCCAAGCAAACAAACAGTTCCCCCTCCCCCACCCAAAACCCAAGTGTTCCCCTGAAAATCTGTGCAGATACCGATATTAACGATTAACATTTTGTGCTCCTTCAAGATCTCCAGATTTGAGGGCATTTTTTTCCAAAGCAGCAGCTGTAAGGTAACTCCCTGGGGAGGAACAGCAGGTGTGAAACAATGTCTGCCAATACTGCAAGAGTGCGAGGCAGAAAGTGAAGTGTCTGTTTAAAAAGGTGAATGAGAAGAGTATAATTACCAAAGCAGAAGCTTAATTAGGATAGCAGGATCAGTTCTTTACTGCACGCTTGCAAGAAGATCATTAGGGACTTCCTTTTTATATCTCACGCAAAAAGGAGCACTTAATAGCACAGGGCTGCTTAAAACCGCTTTGGGATTTGGCTCTGTAGTGGTTCACAAAGAAGTAGGTTGCCTGCTTTATCGATGCCACTCCTGGTGAGACCGTGAGGTATCGTAGCGCGTCCGAGAAAAACTTTGCTTGGCTTATCAAAGTGGTAAGACTGGAGGCTTGCAGACCAAACCAGGCAACACTTTATAAATCAAAACAAGACCCCAAATCAACAATACGCAGCATAGGAAAAACTAAAATATGTATGACAGTCAAGTATTGGGAAGTCAGTTCGTTTTCCAGTCTCTCTGCCAAGATCTGATTTCGGAGACGTTACAAGACCCCCGAGAGCGGATGGTGTTGGCAATGAGCAGTAATTCTCTCTTGTAAGAGTAACTTGGAGTCTTGTCCATAGATCCCAACAGGTAACTTAAAGATTTAACACCAGCTTATCCTTAAAGTGTGAATGGATGTGTGGACTTTTGAGCCTTCTCACCCTTCTCCTTAGAGGAGGAAGGAGGTCACTTCTGCAAAGCTCTGGGATGCAGAACCTTTTCACTGCTTACATGTGATTTAAATTTTGAGGGCCCTGATGTGAAATGTTTAACACAGCTCCTTGTACAGCAGTCAACTTTGGATTTACAAATGTGAAATGAGAGCTTTTCTTTTTGAATTTCAAATCCTCCCAAGTAAGCTGGAAGGAAAGAAGAAGAAAAGGACTCAGAAACTGGCAGAAATTTACTTTATTTTACAAAATGTAGTTGTCCCTACCCTTTTCCCTTCCCCCCCCTTTTTTTTTTCCTTATAACCTCAGAAGAGAGAGCAGAAATAAATGTTTCTCTTTCAGATAACACATTGCTGCTGCAAGCATTAGCCCAGCGAGTGCGTTACCTCAGTGGCCAAGCTCTGCTGGATGTCACAGAACGTCTCTCAGGTATCCCCTACTTCAGCTAATCTCCACTTCTAAGTCAAGAAGTCTTCAGAGGGAATATTTAGAGGCAATGCCTCTGAATAGACAGTGTAGTAGCTCATCAAACACCAGAAGGTCCTGAGCTTGTCCCTCCTGGAAAATACCCATACTAGGTGTATTTGGCAGGGGTTTGCCTGACTGCTGCTGAGGCGTGCAGCATGTGAGATGAGGATGGCGCTCAGGCTACAGCGCTGAGCTCTCACTGGGGCATGTCAGGACCCACCTCCAGGCTAAAAATACCCTGGCTGGCTCCTCTCTTTGAAGGACGGTACAGTAAAGGTCATGGAGGTCTGTAAGAGCTCCCTTTTCTAAAGCGAATGACCATCCTTTAGAAAAAGATGTGGCTACTGGTATTTCTGAGGATCAGTTTGTTTAGTCATCACGGGATTCTTGTTTTCCCGCTGGAATCTTTTGAGGCTGAATCCTGCAGATCCTGGGGGTCACAGTGTAGGTGAAAACTCAACACAGGTATTACAGGCAAGGATTTTGTGCAAGGCAGAATTTGGGGACAGCGGGGCAGAAGCAGGCAGTTCAGCCCAAGCCACTGAAGCTCCCTGCCTGCATTGCAGATATGACCTTGGACTCTGAGCATTTCAGAATGTGCAGACAGTCTACTTCTATATCAACAGTGTCCAACACATTACAAATGCAGCTGATAATTGATTTATAATAGTGGCTTGCTATGTCAGCAATAGCCAAGGAATGGAAAAAAAATATAATCTCAATATATACTAGAGAAGACTATTTATAGTCTTGCTTTAATTAGGGCTAAGTCCACTCCTAATTATGCCAGCATCTTTTAATCCAAGGTTTAATACACTTTGCTTCTTCATTATGAATCTTAAAAGGGCATGTTTAGTCATAGCGTATGTAAAAGGGCCTTTAAAGATAATTTGAATAAAGTAAATCTCCATAAACATAGAATTTAGTTTTACAGTTATTTTAATCTCTTTTTCATGTCAAGCATTTGAACATAAATTGGGACTACTTTAGAGAGAGCAGATGTTCTCTGTGGGGTTTAGTGGGAACAGACCGCTCTTTCTATTCTGAAGCTCCATAGTGACCGTTGTGTTTAATAGCATTTAAACTCAAATTGACTCCCATTTTAAAATAGGTGCCATAACCCTTTTCCTGCTTACCAGAATTGTTTTGAGGTACTTTCAGGAGCTGTTTAAACATTGATGACTGATGCTAGATGAACAGTGTAGAGAAAATGAAGGTCCTTCCACTACAGAATAATAAATGGTTACTGCATAACATTTCCACTGAACAGAAAATAAGAACTTTGCCTCTAGACCATTTCAGATTTTGATCTCTCAGCAAAATCTGCCATGCAAGGAGGCTATTGGTAGTAAATTTTTGTTTGTATTTCATAGAGTTCTGTTTCGAAAATGAGCTGAGAGCAGACTTCAGAGAGAATGAGAGGGAACGCTTGTTTTTTGGTTAAATTTCAGCCCCCTGTGTAAGCTTTTTCTCTCTCTATTCCCCTATTTCAGGGAAAATTGAGAGGGTAAGTGCCATTAAACTTGTAAGATGCTCAAATGCCACGGCAATGGTGTCTGGGTAATTATCTAAGACATCCTGAAGTTTGAAACAGCTGTTCATTAGAAGCCACCAAGTATGAGGGGGGAAAAAACCTCAAATTAGAGCATTCTGCCAAAGACATCAGTTAGTCACTGATGTTTCTAATAAAACTGTCAAGCAGCACACATCTTCTGTGGGCTGGAGTTTTGAAGTGTGGTATGATATTGCCGTTTGCTGTGTGCCACTGAGCAAAGGGAACTGTCAGATTAGACTTTTGGCATTTTTCATCAAAGGTCACAAAAAAGTAATCATCCTTTTTATTAGAAATCTTTCAATTACCTCTCTAAGCTGCATTTCAAAATCTTCAGCAGCTGGTTTAGACAACTTCTTCATGGAAATAAACAGTGATTTGACATTTTTGTCATTTGTAATGCAGAAGTGGATAGTGAAATGATTCACAAAATGTGTATGATTTACTTTGCTAAGTCTACCATGGATACAAAGCCTCTGATTTGGAGAAATTAAGGTCCTCAGAGGTTGGTTGTTCTGTTCAGTGGATGATTAGCCACTATTGCCTGTTTCTGGATCATCGGGCTCTTTGTGCACGCTGATATTAGCCAGAAAAGGCTTCCAAGAAGTAAAAAGTAAAGGTAGGTACTTGTTTGCATTAAAGTTGTTAACAAGCTTGTCTCTCTTGCCTGGCAGTGCTTGTGGCATCTGTTTATCCCCGGAAACCCCAAGCCGCCAAGTGCTACGCCCTGCCTGCGCTCTGGTTCTTCCTGGGAAACCGGGTCCTGCCCATCCGAAGCGGCAACGTCAGGGCTGCGGTCACCAAGCTTGCAGAAACCCTCTACCAACTGATAGGCTCCAAGCTGAAGGAGCATGCCGCCCGCCAGCCTCAGCCAGTGGCGAAAAACCTCTGGGCCGTTTTGGACCTGAATTGACTAAGTGAAGGCTTGATGTGCTCCAGGAAGCTGATGGAGAGGTGCTGAGTGGGACAGGTGGAGGCTAAGATGGGTGTGGCAGTGGCATTTGTTTTATTCTATGTATTTGAAGAACGGGACTTACCCTACAGAGTTTATAGCTATGTAGTATGTTTTGATGCAGGCTTTAAAAAATAAATAAAAAAAAAAAGTATTTTTTGAAAGTTGTGTATTTTGAGCTCATCTTCCCTAAGAAGCTTGCACAGATACCAAAAAAATAAAACCCATCTGTAAATGCAATTTGTAACTGCAAAAAGGAAAATAATATATTTATATACATACTTAGAAAGTAAGAGATGTAGAGATGTGCATATATATATATATATTTACTTACAAAGTAAGAGATGGACTTTGGAAGCATTGGGGCTATAGGATTAGATGGCTTGATTTGGGAAGCAGAGAATGAGAAACCAGGACCTGCTTGCCCGGGGGAGATGCTGTGGGGTTACCGGAGGATGTGCAGCTTACTGCATGTGCCACTGTACACTGTAGGTGCGAAGCTACCAGGCGGCCCCTTTACAAGGCTCTGGTAGCTCTGGTGCAATGGCAGATACCTGAGATGTCCAGGCCAAGGTCAGACCCCCAGTCCTGTGGCAGCAGAAATCTCCCCAGCTGCACTGAAATTTTCTTCCCATTTCAGGGGATGCCTCTTGTCTGTAGTTCCCTGTGCTCCCCCACGCAATGGACTGATGTGGCAAGGTGACCGGTGCCATCCGACTGCCTCCCAGCATCTTGGGGCACCCCCGGGAGGCACAGGAGAGGGGCTTGGGGCAGGGGGCTGTGCCACCTTGCAGGGGGTGCTGGGTGGCGCACGGGGTGCTGGGCAGTGAGTGGGCTGAGGGTGTCCTACAGAAGCTGGGGAGAGGTAAGCTGTGGGCAGGCATCATGGGACAAGGTATAGTTTTTAAAAATATATACTTTTTCTAAATGTCTTTTTTTCTGTCTTTTGAGAAGTGAAGGGTTCGCCTTATACGCAGACCAATAAAGTGCTTCTGAACCTGGGCTTCAGGAAACAGCGTGAGGAAGGGATGTGCCAGTCCTTCACCATACAAAGGCTTGGAAGCACGAAGGGGAGAAATTATGAGAGAAGAAAGGAAGGGCTGAAAGCAACAGATGTTGGTGCATCTGTGTAGTCAGAGATGAAAACAGAGCAGCCTGATTTATGTTCATATAATCCTCAATATACTGGCAGAGTTTTGAAAGAAAGAAAAATTGAAGTTTTGGGGAGAAGAAAAAATAGGAAAATAACGGCACGAAACACATGGGGCCCATGGAAGGTTAAAAGAGCCTTGACAGGTTCTTGACAGGTACAAGGACCTTGTATGAAGCTGGGAGGCCAAAGAATGCTCCAGGAAGATCTGCCCATCCCAGGGGTCTTGGGGTCTTACATTTATTTGCTGCATTGTTTGGTATGTCTAAAGCTACACAGGACTCCAACTTGCCAGATACTATCATTGCATTGGGTTACCCACCTCTTAAGGAATCTCTTTTTCTTTTTAGTACAGTACTAAAGCAGTGAAATTATTTAGTAGACTCTTCTAAAATGTTTTTTTGCTGCTAATTTTTTTTTTTTTTTTAACTCCCAACTTTTGGTAGCAGGGAGCACTCAGGAACTCAGCTCTGTGAAGTCTCGGCATGGGGTCTATGCCAGGGACCTGGCTGTGAAGCACCGGTGTCTCTGGGGATCCTGCAGAGCCTGC
Source organism: Nipponia nippon (assembly GCF_047370975.1). Taxonomy (NCBI): domain Eukaryota; kingdom Metazoa; phylum Chordata; class Aves; order Pelecaniformes; family Threskiornithidae; genus Nipponia; species Nipponia nippon. Next base: position 17,897,113 of record NW_028262358.1, read on the forward strand.
TGGAAGCCATAGTTCTTGCGGATCTGCCCATGCATTTTGGGGTTTAGCATCTCAAGAAATTTTTCTAACAGCGTACCAGACACGGGAACAGCCTGGTAGCATGCCGTCGTTTTGTAGGTGTGACAGGGCTCTCCACAGAGTATATGTGTGCGCCCAAATGCTACGGGTGAAATACTGGAGAATGCTGGAGGGTGGCTGACTTTCAATAGCAGATCTTGAACTATGTCACTTTATTAAGCACCTGCAGTTTGTTACTGCCCAAGATCTATTTTAACTGGGAATTTTTTTTTTTTAGCAGTTGGCATCTCCAGAGGGCCTCCTGGTTTTTCTTCTTCTGCCTCAAAAGTTGTTCTTGCTGTGTCCTTCCTCTGCAGGTCTCTCCCTCTGGAGCCCTGTAAACGCTGCTCTGTGCAGGCTGCTTTTTCTGGGCTGAATAAAAGCAATTTGGTTTTACTCTCTCTTCGGCTGTGCTCGGGCCCTTGGGAATGTGGGGGGAAGTTTCTACCCTTGGGAGAAAAAAGCTTTTGTGCATGTCATATGAGGCCTCCCAGAACCTCTTTTTATGCATTTAGTTGTAGCACTTGCAAAGTAGTTTTGAAAAGTAACGCACGTAACTGGTTTCTTAACTCTCTGTTGGCCTCGAGTGCTGCTTTCATGCACACTGTTCCCCGCAGTCGATGAGAAAAAGCGTTGCCTGCTGGTGCCTATTTTCTGTCTAGGTGTTTTACTTTTTTAACTCTCCAGCTGAGACAGTTTCCCTTTGAGAGGGACGCTCCTGCCACAGCGAGATCAAATGTAGCTGCCGCTGTCTGCAGTGACCAGCGGAGGGGCTCATAGGCAGGGGCCAATGCTGCTCAGGTGGGCTCTCCCGCCACATGTTTGCACAGGTGCCCCCCTCAGCAGTTATTAAGGAGCTGCTGAGGTTTTTGGATGATACAAACAAAAGGCAGAGCAGTGTCGGACCTTCTTCCAGACTGGTAAGACTTTAAATACATAATTTTTCTAACTTATTTTTATTATAATTTTATTACAGAAGTCTCACCAGAGATGAGACTGCAAGCTGCACTTGCAGGGCCAGTTTAATTCATTTAATTATTGCATTTAACGTGCAGTGCAGCTGCTAACCCACAGAAGTTAGTATAGCAAAAGCAATGTATGGCAATCTTGCACATTGGCTTACTCAGTCCCTACACCCTGCCAGCGCCCCAAGGCAGACCCTGGCTGTCACAGATGGTTCCTGCTGCTTGCTGAAGGTAAGAGTTGTTGTCCTCAAGAGAAGGTGGGGGAGAAAAGGTAACGTGGCTTCTACCATAAAGGAGTGAAGAAAGCTTACATTCCCTTACAGAGCAGGAAGAGAGTGGTCCTGTGCCATCTCCCTGTGCAAGGGGGCATTCGAGCTCTGAAGCTGCGTGAGCAGAGAGACTGGCACTATGTACTCTGAATCCAGTCTTGCAAAATTCATCATGACCTCAAATGGGCATTTGCTTCTCACCAAGGGCTGAAGAACATGCCTGGTGGCATGGCTCGTCTGCTCTTCAGAGTGCTCGTGCCATGCAAACGTGTTAGCTGGACCCTGAATCTCCCTGTGGAAATGCAACCACAAACCCCTGCAGGAACATAAATGCAAGAACGTGGCAGTGCCAAGAAGACTTTGGGGATGGGGATGGTATGGAAAAATGAATGGCAAATAGGGAGGGTGGCCGGGGAGGGAGGACAAGGAAGGAAGGATGGACAGACCTGAAGTATGGCGTGGAGGCTGAAGGCTCCTGTTGTAAGTAATGTCGGTGCTGCCTCGTGGTGCTGCTGTGAGAGGCGGAGCAGAGAATTACAGAAATACACCTGAAGAGAGCTGCTTTTGCAGAGATGCAGCCGGGTCATAGAGTGTAACAAGGTGACTCTGAATTTGCCAAGGTTAAAGGTGGGCTTGGGGACCAGCTGCTGAAGTCTCTCAAGCAGAAGGAGGGGGGCTGCACTGAGGTGGCTATTTTCATCCTTGTTAAATAGTGATGATGGGAATAAAAGTGGTTGCATTGCTACCAAATCTCTGACAGCTGACACTGAATCCTGATACTGTGATACTGCCTTTGATACAGGCAGAGGTGAGAAAACCGCTCCAGTTAAAATTAGAGTTGACCTGAACTTTTAAGCCTCCACTCTGCCTTGGTATCTTTAGCTGAAAAAAACTTTGGCCAACAAAGCGCTCCGCTCCTGCGTATCCTTAAAAGCCCCCCCAATAGTTTTTGAATGCAATTGGCAGCAGGTAAAGGAGCTTGTAAAGCCTCTCTCTGTGCTAATAGCCGTGCCCCGGATAAATGAGGGCTGTGCTACTTTCACAGCCCTTTAGCACCTTTCACCTCTGCTGCATTTGAGAGCAGAAAGTAGAAACTCTGGCCCTTTTGGAGACTGCGGTGAAGGCTGCAGGGCACACAGGTCTGTCACTGCCCGCTGCTGGGTCCTGGAAAGGAGGTACGTGCCCAGCCGCCAGCACTGCAGGCATGCCCCGGCTCTCGGGCACAGCCCGGAATTTCATGTCCCTTGTGGTTTGCGCGCTGCTGCCCTGGCTTCCTCTACAGACACATGCACATCTGTACACGCGTGTCTATACATGGAGATGCTTCCTCCACACAATAGTCCTCCTCTGTGTATGCTGTCAGCGTATATAATATATCAGGCTACAAAACTGCTCAGTGTTGACACGTTTCTGTCAGTGCAAATATTCCAATAGTAGTACATGTTATTTCAAGAAGGGAAATTGGCTACATGAATAAGATGACTTTGATACGGATATAATTGTGCCAATACTAGGATCTCTATTGCTTTGACTGCCGTATTATTCTGGCAGTTTTTTATTTTCAGTATCACCCAGTGCAAACAAAACATGCTCCTTTTTCCCCAGGGAACAGCCGTCTTCCAGCTAAATCAGCCCGATGGCTCCGGTAGGTGCCCTTGCAGGCCGGACCTCTGCAGCGGTGGGACCTCCCTGCGCAGCCTGGCAGCTGCTGCTGTTTCATTCCCCAGTGATCTGGCAGCTAATACTCCATTTGAAGGTAATGGTAGCGGCGTGCGCCTCTTCTGGTCCTGCCCAGGGCTGACAGTAGTTCACGTTTCACGCCTGTAGGAAGCTATTTTTTTGCAAACTTACAGATTGCTCTTGTCCCAGTAAGTGTGGGCCTAAAATCTTCCTTAGTGCAATTCCACTAAGGAATAAATCTGTCCCACCGTATCCTTTCCTCACTGGCCCTCTCCTCCTCTTTCACTTTTCCCAAGACTTCTTTGTGTCATCTGCTGCTGCTGTTGATTATTCAGCATTACGATGGTGTCATTTATGTGCATGTTTGGGGGACAACGTACCCGAGAGGTCCTGCATAGAATAAGGTTTTCCAACTAGATGTATTCTGTGCTCACAGTAGGCCTGAGCAAAGAAAACTTGGCCCAAATCCCAAAGCTTTGCACATTTGCAATCCAAGTAATTTCTGGCTCGTAGCTGTCTTCAATCACAATTTTATGTGTAAGAAGAGGAAACGTATTTCACCGGGAAAAGATGCACTGCTTCTGAGAAGGCATATATATGTATATTTACCGGGGACAGCAGTCAAGTAGTGCTGTTTGTTACTTGTTTGCAGAAGGATGAGTTGACTGTGAGGCCAACAACAGGTGAGAAGGGTTTCTCAAATCTATTTATACTCCAGCCTGGGTGCCGTTCAGCCCAGAGCTATGTGATAATTTATTGCCGTGGGCCAGTGCTTGCCAGCGTAACGAATTCCTGCGTAGCTGGAACAAGCACTTCTGGGTTCAGCTCTGACTCTTGGTGGACTGTGTGATCGTTGACAATGCTGCCTTTTAAGAAATTATTTAACAGTTTCATTTCGTAATCATTTGAATCTGTTAAACTTATATTTTAATTTGTAGCTGCCATTATTCCACTGCCTTAGGGAAAAACACTTCACAGCCCAGTGCAAACTATAACATTTTGACAGCAAAGTCTGCATGGCTGCCAGCTTCTGATGTTACAGAAGAAAATGCATGTGTGATGTGTTAATTAGGCTTTCTGAAGGAAAGCATCTATTTTATGTGGCCGCGTGAATTTGCTTAGCTATGGTCTAATCCTGGCCTCTGCGTAAAGCCTGGGCAGGGTAGCACGTTGCAGGCAAGAACAGAATCCCCACTTCAGTCCATGAGCTTATAGGGTTGCCAGCACAGTGAATGTGTCCTTTTGGGTTTTCCTTGGAGACAAAATGAGGGAAATAAACTGCCTGTTTACCCCCCTCCCCGCCCCAATATTCTCTCAGATCTTTTTAATACATCACAGTAAAGACAGGGAAACTTTACACCTGCCTGCACGCCCACTGTTTGAAGGGTGGCATTTTTTTCTCTCCTTAAAGTCACCGTTCTTTCTTAGTCTTTAAACATGGTAATAAATAAACGTGGATGATGCATGGTCCTCCTGATGATGCTTCAACGTGCTGGTAAATGCTTGGCTTACAAAACTAAATTTAGATATAGCTAGGGTCTTGGCTCAGTTTTGTGCAAATTTAAGAGGAAAAGAACATTTGAGATAGAAAACTTGAGATAATTGGATCCATTGGGCCCTGTGCTGGCTTTCTGCTTACCTTTTTGCAGGACTGGCTTGTCATCCCCAAACGGGTGGGTGGGAGATGGTCAGCCCCAGCGCTGTCGCTTTGTACTTCAGGAGCGTATCAGTCTACTGGGAAGCATCGTATGAAGAACAGAGAAGCTCACACAGTTCCTAGTCTCCTTTTTGCTGCAAGGAGTCTAAATTAAACCTATCAAAGGACTCCTAAAGTTATTACTACACTATTTATTTAAAGAAGTACCTTTCTATTTCTGCTGGTTTGTAAACAACCTCTGAAGAGGTCATGACAAGCTTCACAGGGTGTTGGGAGTAGACAGGCTGCAGAGCCGTTGGTCAGCCAAGGGAAACTGGGAATACACCAAGCATCTAAATACCTACTGCACTCCTTGTGCTGTGGTGTTTCCAGTGGCTTTTTTTTTCCTGTGGAAAAGCTTAATCTAGCTATTTGGCTGTCAAGGGAAATCTGTGGGGCTGGAAATGGGAAATCGTTGACTTGCCAGGGCTAGCAGAGCTCAGAGATGTGGTATGTGCTTTCTCCCTCTCTTGGCTATTGGTAGGATAAATAGTTCCGAAGTACTGAGTTTTTCAACATGAAGAATGTAGTATCGTTTTTTTTTTTAAATTGTCCATGGTGTTTTCTAGATTATTTTGCACCTTAGAGATACCCTGTTACCAGCTGTTGTTAATATGCTCTGTGGATTGATATGAAATTTGTCTAAGGCTCAGAATGAGGTACCTGCTTACCAGGAGTCCCGTGCCTGAGTAGCTGCTCAGCTGCGGAGCGCACACTGTGCGACAGCAGGGCATCCCTGATGCTCTCCCTTCCCTGGCTTATCCACATGAAAACCTGTGCTATGGAAACCTACTTCTGTGCCAGGTCTCTTATGATAATTAATGCATGTGTGTATATGCATGTGTTTTCTCTGAAATATAAAGATGAAAGGATCTGCATGGATATCGGGTCGTTGATAAAACCTCAATATTCGAACAAGTCCAGAAAGATGCATTGCCTTGTGCCCTGATTGTCCACATATTAACTACATATACAAGCAAAGAGACACAAAGCTTCAAAGTGGAGGAAAACATTAAAAAAATAAAAAAAGAAAGCCATTGTATTGTACTGGCAGGATTAATTTCCAGTTTGGATGTAAGAGAGATTAAACTGATATTAGTTCTAAGAAGGGGTAAGGCTGCAAGATGGAAATTGCCCTGTCAGGTTGACTTCTTAGAGTCACATTTAAAAGCCAAGCAGCTAGTGAATTTGTTGGTTTAGGTTTTATATCTGTAGAGTCATCTTGGCCTTGCTACACCTCTTTGTGCGTCTGCTGGAAGGCCTGGAAAGTTTTGTTCGCAGTTTTACAGTTACCGCTCCGGGGAAGGACGGGTCTTTGTTTGCATCCTTTAGGCTTCGGGTTTTGTTCATTCCTATGTGAAAGACCCAGTGGTTCAGTAGTAGTAGTAATAAATGAAGGGCAGCCTATCACATTGAAAGCTTTCGGTTTCTCTTTAATTGCTGTATAATCAACTCATCTATGCCTCAAGGAAAACTTTATTAAAGTAGGAGGGTTCATATGGAGTAAGATAGGCTTATCGCCCCTTTCTCCTTTAAAATAACCTTGATAAATGGTTTACTCTATACAGTCTAACTTCAGAAATCCTCACAGGGTTACCTAATGCAGTCACAGAGTTGTGTATTAGTAAAGAAAGAGAAAAGAATATGATGAGGAGAGGCAAGAGGCCAGATCTGGAAATTCAGAACACCGGTAAAGTAGAGAGCAATTAGGGACAGTGAAGGCTGTAGATAATTTTGTGCTAGCAATGGTGGAACAGGATAGATGCAGGGAGGGCAGGTGTGAGATGAATGGAAATGAGATCAGAGGGATAACATGGTCCTGGGTCTTGATCACCTTGCCCTGCCGAGTATTTGCTGTCTGTATCTGCACATCTTTTTTGACATTAATATTTTCATTATTCATCCAAAATGGGCAGTGGGCAAGAAATGCAGACGTGGGACCTTTGCCCTTAGTTTTCAGATGATCCAATATACAGTTGTGAGTTTGTATTAACCTTTGTGTTTACCTGAGGACAACATCGAAGTGAGCCCCTAATCCATACTGCAAGCCTTATGAAACGTTCAGGATCTTGCCCAGGAAGATCAAAATCTCAGTTTGAAGTTCATACCTGCAACATGCATCTATACATGCTGCAGTCACGATGGCACTGAGGGTATGTGATGTGGAAGCACTAAAGATTTGCTAATCTAGAAGGATTTCTCTTCAGGAGATGTTGGCAGCTCCTTGCTGATGAGACGTGACAATAAGAACAGGTCACTTTATCTCCGTGCTGTGATTTCTTTCCTTCCTACCTATAGCAAAGGGGATAACTTCTCAGAATATGCCTCTTAATGATAAAACTTCATAAACAGTTATGAAATGCTTTGGATGTTAGGAGGTGTGGCAGTGCAAACACTGTAATATACTGGTGTTACTGGTAACCTGCATAGTATTGTCAACCGTATTGCTAATACCTGGGGTAGTTCTTGAAGTCAAAAGAAGTAACTGGAGTGTGTATAGATAGTGCTTTCGTATTCTAGTCATCTTCAGATGCTGAGGGGATGAAATGACAAGTCCCTTAAAGGTCTGAGATTTGAGCAGTGTCACTGGAAGCAAGGGCAGCTGCCAGCTTGTTAAAGGTCTGCAGATAAAGTGCAGCAGGGAGCTGCTAGCTGCTCTTTTCACAGCTATGAAGCCTGGCTGGAAAACTGATACTGCTTCACTCTCCGCTCAGCCCCTCTGCAAGGAGACTCCACTGCAGCCAGTGCACTCTGCTTTTAACCCGTAGGACAAAACCACTAGCCCGTGCTGGAGTTAGCTGTGGTTGTACATAGAAGCTCTACTGAACTGAATACAAAATTGCCAGGTAGCTCAAGCTTAAATCAGGGCAGGGGAAGGGTGGGAGCACAGCTGACCCGTGCTCTGGTCTGTCAGTGTCCAGGCTGGATCTTGTAGCCTAAAAAGATATATTTGCTTAATGGAAATTCAACCTAAATTCATTGATGTACCAGTAAAACATAAAACAGGACAGGCTTGTGCTGTGGTGGGGAGGAAGCAAATGGACTTTTTATAGCACAGGGCGCTAGTTAGGGCACTAAGGAAGGAATCAATAGTATAACATCGGGCTAAGATTTAAGCCGGTTGCATACAGAATGTAAGAGAGATCAAACTCATACCTTGCATATAAAAACTCTGATTTATTTACATCAGTAAAAAATAAATCTTAAAGTTGAGTATGGTCTTATAAAACAATTGTATTCCAGAAATGTTGCATTCATGAAAAATGGAAGTGTTGTCCAAAAAACCTGTAAAAAAAAAAAGTATTTTTTTAAAAAGTAGCCAGCCAAAGTATCATTTCCTGCATACTATAGTTACTCTTAATCTCACGCTTGCAACACAAATTGAAGGTAAACACCTTATTTGCATTAGTCCTGTACATTAACTGTACTGAAGAGAATCTGTTAGCTGTTTGTAGCCATGAGCTCGTATTACAAACTTGTAGATCGCTCCTGGAGCAGCACTGTCTCTTGAATGTAACGCTCAGTTTGCTGCAGCATCTTTGGGGCAGCATCAGAGTCCTTCAGCGGCTGCGGTGTTCAGGTGGGGCTGTGCTCGCAGTGAGCCTCCTGGTGACCACAGCCTTGGTCAAAGCTGGGAGAGGTGCTGCGGTAGGGTGCCAGCTCATGTACCGTGTCTTCAGGGGAGCCTGGTTTTTGGGGAAAGGTGCTTTGGCTGACTCCATGTCCAGCTAGCACACGTGTGAGGAGGTTTCCACCTTGATTGCTGACGTGAAGTGTTGCTCCATGTGCTGCTGCAGCTTCTACACCACAAAAGAATTTGGTGCTTGGGGTGTATAAATAAATACTTTCTCTTACCACCCACCATGGATGCTGGGGAAATTTCAGCATGAAACCATAGAGAGATAAAACGATTGTAGTAGCTGAGCAGAAGCTGTCCTCCCACCCTGTTACATTTTCATCTTCAAAGCCACATTTCGGCACACAAAGTGCTGGTTTTCTGCTGTCATGTTCCTGGTTTGTTTCTCTTCTGGGTGGTTACTGCCAGCAGAACAGACAAACCCGAAATGTCTGCAAGTGTATTTGTATTTTTATGCAGCTGGGAGAGAACTACACTTCTGATGAGGGGGAAGACTGGCCCGCAGAGTTTGCCCTGCTGATGAGCTTTGCAGTACCTCCCTTGTGATTTCCCAGTTTAACAGGGGATGGTGCATCTGCCTGTGTGATTACAAGGTGAATCTGTTGACATCTCCTGGCTGTACACGATGGGTATGGCTGCTTTGCCACCTCAAGCTCACAAACCTCTGACGATCCAAAGCACCCGTTCACTGCAAGTTACTTCTTTCTATTCAATACCTCACCTTAAATATGACAAGGTTTCCTTGTGTCTGTGTCATAAAATGGCACTGAGGTAATTGAAGAAGGGTGGTTGCGATTAAGGCACTGGACTGAAACTCAGGAGTTCAGTATCCAAAGGGGTCCCTTGTACAACATAAATCGAGCCTCAGTTCCCCCATCATGAAGGTGGGCAGGAAGGGTTAAAAATCCCGTGTGAAGGTGAAGTGCCCAGATACCACCATCATGAAAACTGTAGGAAAATATAAACTATTCCTATCAAAATAGGACTACAAATGGCTTTTTTTCTGGATCTTGTTCTGTACTAAAGTTGCATACGAAAACACATCAAATTAATTAAAATTACATTAATTAAAAGTTGCATCTTAATTGTGATGACAAATGAGGTGAGCAAGATCCAGTAAATTTGGAAACTGTATTCCAGTGGGTGCTGTAAAAGCCTAGGATTAACCAACTGTAAATAACTTGTGTTTTTATTAACAAGAATCTGTCTAGACTCTTCAGTGAAATTACAATAAATCCCCTCAGACTGCATAAATCAGAAAGAATATAAACCTGTTTCGGGGAGAACAGGATTCTCTATGCTAGCATTCTCTTCTCTTAAAAAAAAAAAACCAAACAAACATGTCCTTAGGTGCCTCAGGATTTATAATGTTGTTTGATTGGGCTATTAAAAAACTGCTCTAATCAGGATTAAGCCTTGTACCCTGGGAACTAGAGGTGATGAGATTACATGATATTCAAAGGTGATTTAGAAGATCAAAGCCTTTTTGAGGGAGTAAGATCCCTAATTTTATTCCTTTAAAAGGAGTTATTTTGTTTTAACTTGTATTTGACTTTATTCTCTCTCTGCACGTTGAGAAATACCTAGTGTAAATATGTGGCTTTGCTGAAGCCATTGATGTTTTTGCAATAAAACTCAATTGGTTCAGGATTTTACGTCCGCCCCCCCCGAAATGTCACAACAGCCGCTTTATACATAACTGAAACTGTGATGCCTCCTGAATAAATAACATGTCAAATAATGACCTTTTCTGAAAGCTTTTTAACTCCTTTAGCTAAACCGTGAAACAAAGGACTCTACACATCCTGTCTTTATCGAATCAGTTTGCCTCGGACTCGCCCAACTGCAAAGTATTTCTTTTGCTCAGCGTAAACCTTTGAGTTAAACCATTAAATGCAATCCAAAGGAGAAGCAGCTGGCTACCACTCTGCTGATATTTCCTTAGGCTGCTGGGGCCAGTTTGGGTTTTTAGATGCAATGCCATCATAGTGTTTCCTTGCGACAAAAAATGAAGCCACGTTTTGGAGGCTTGGGTAAGGCTGCATCCTCCTGCTGGGGCCTCTGGCCTTGCTCCCGCCTCTGCCTTCGCGGGCGCTGCTGCTGTCAGTCCCTCTGCAGCCCCTGGCCCACGACATAGAGCTCGGGGTGGGAAGCAGATCTGTTGGACTCTTTGATTTCGGGGACGCCAGGGCTGTTCCAGGAGTCGCCTGCTTTTCTAGGGCTCTCCTCCAAGCTGCAGAAGGAAAGATGCTTACGTTAAGAGGCTAAGGAATTGTGACTTTTTAAAACAGCGCTGATTAGACCACATTAACCCACAAAGCACAAATGCTGCATGATACTACGTCATTCCCTGTCTCCTCCTGGATGTATGCTCTTTATATGCACCATCCAGATTTTATTCTTGTGATGCCAAATGCACTGTACTGTGCCCTCCCAAAACTCTCTTGGGAAGCAAACATTTCGTATGTTTAACGGGGGATCAGTATGAATCTGGGTTCGCTTGCAGGTAGAGACAGATTTGAGAGAAAAGTCTTGCTCCCGACTCCGCTGGAGGAAAGGTCTTACCTCTGCTACGCATCTGCTTAGCGTGGTTACAGTGATTTCTGAGTACGCCCACGTGACTGTGGGATGTGTATCGTGGTAGTATAAATCTGCTACTCTGGAGACAGGAGAACTGAGACACAGAATGTGTAAATCATGCTCCTGAGGTCGCACTGGCAATCTCTAGGGGCACAGGGACTTTATGAATCAAGATTGATTATAGAAGCGGAGCTCGTCATTTATATCTCACGCCATGGGCCTTCATGCTGAAATGTGCCCTGTGTTGCTGTAACTAATTAAAGTGGTTTAAGCTCAATATGAGGAAATATTCCAGAGTTATCTGGGAATCATTATTGTATTTTAAGTACATAAACTGCTAAACTGAATTAGCTTTCAACTACAGACAAGCTGTTACGTTCCTATTCTGACTGCTAGGACTTTAATGATTTGAACTGCTGAATGAAGAGCTTTGTGATACATGACCAGTCATGAAACTAATCCAGATTCAAATATCCCCCAATTGCAGAAAGTCTCACTTGGGCTACTTGCTTTGGGCCTGATTCAGTCAGCCCAATCCATTCTCAAGCCCTCCTTGAACAATACCCTAAAGGCAATAGCATTTAATCTATCTCTGCTCTACTTCTTGGGAGATTAGCAGTCTCAATCAAATACTATTTTGTTTAACTGCAGACACAGAAATCCTATTACAGATTAACAGGATTTCTATGAGCAGAGCAATTGATAAGATGCCAATAACTGTTGATTGCTGTCAAATGACCAGGCTTAGAAACCAGCAAAGTTAGCTCAGTCTATCCATCCACAGGCTGTCCAAATGGGAACCAGTTGTACTGACTTGAGCACTGAAGCCTGAAACTGAATCTCTTGTCCGGGTACCCTAAGACTAAATACAAAAGCTCTAGCTCCAGCCTTAGTTAGGGCAATCGATGTTTTAAGTCCTGATATTCCTTACAGCGTGGGATGGGCAGGACATGTGCTTGGGAAAGGAGCGCTTTTTGCCTTTGAGGGGAGCAGTGAGTGTGCAGGAGAGATGCGAATCTGCGCACAGCACTGACATTTAATGCCTGGCGATGCCAGCTAGCAAAATGAGATGGAAGTCACCTCTTTTTTTTTTGGTGTTTCTGCTAAAATGGGGTGGGTGGGAGAGGGCACTCAGCTGCCTGATGAGGAACATGTTGCTTGTACAAGCTCCTGTCTTTAGAAATCTGCTTCTCAGCAAATGGATGTTTTAATTGGGCACGGAAAAAGTGGAGGGATATATCCCGGAGTTTGGCAGCATGGGAGAAACTGGCTAACTCATTGATTTTCAAAATGTTTTACCTATAAAAGTGTGATGCTATTGCACGTTTGCCTCTGTCTCCCCTCCCTCCTCTGACTAGTGCTTTAAGCTGCTAATAACACACAAAAACCCCACACAGACAAAAAAAAGGTATTGTTATATTTGGGGAGGAGAGGTAGAGCAAGGGAAGGAAAGAAGAAAGGAGACTGACAGCTGGGTGGGAATAGCTTGTGAATTTGAGACCAGATGCAAACATGGCCAGAATGAAGAGGTTTAGGTATACAACATCTGGTTTAGGGAGACATTTTGAAATTTCCCTCTGTTGGCTGAGCGAATGGCAAAGCAGAGGAAGCCCTGGATGCTTAATGAACTTGAAGGAGAAAGATGGATCCGAGTGTGGCGGTTTGTCTGTTACGGCATCTGCTGTAAGAGTAGGGGTCAGCATCTGTGCATGGGGATATGGTGCCCGCAGCTGTGGCAAAAGCTCCGGTCCTCAGCGGGAGGAGACGACCAGCAGTGATGTGAGGGGTTCTCAGAGCTTTTGACACGTGCTGATTCCTAAAATGGTCCTTCTCTGCCTGTCAGCACGTTTGCTGTGATATTCGTATTAGGCCATTCAATGCAAGGCCTGTAAAAGTTTACTCCAGGCAGCTTATTTTAAGTGTAAGAAAATGCACAGTAGGTGTATTGCATCTTAAATCACTGCATGTGGTAATTAATGGGCTAAATTTCCCTTTTGCTTATATTGATATGAATTTGGACTAACTCAGTAGGACTGCTTCTTGATGTCCATTTGTATAAATGGTAAGCCGAATTTGGCTCAGGATATATTTCGTTCTTCCAAAATGCTGTAAATCATAACACTAGGATATATAATTTTTTTCATGAATGGGATGATTTTATTTATAGTGGGTTTTTAATATTATTCTCTATGCTCTGACAGACTACAATAGAAAGATAATACACACCATTGAAGCATAAATTAGCTAACAATTTATAATAGACTTTTTTTAAAACTGATCCATAAAACTGCCAGGGCTTTTGTCTTGCAAGGTTTGACATAAAGCCTCTTTTGAAAACATTTATTTCTGTTAGCTGGCACCAGAGTAGACAAAGCTGACTGCACACAGTACATAACAACAGCAGAAAACCCAGCAACAATGTACAGGACTTTTAGGAAATCTTCAAATGTCAGAATATAATGCAGTATTAGAACTGGGAATACAAAATGGTTTGCATTTCCCAGTGTTTTTTGCATGTTTTGTTCAGCATGTTCCTCTACTGTCAGTGTGGGAAACTTGGTCCTTATCCTGTCTTTGGGGAGGGACTGCCTGGACAGTATCCATGACGGTCCCTGTACTCGCAACGCACTGAGTGCTTGCGCACTTACAAGGGCAATTTTGTCTCCTGTTAGGGTTGGTCTTGCAACCCCTAATCATGAGGACAATTCATGCGACTTCAGCTGCCCTGTGGCAAGAGTAAAAATACTCCTCACATGAGGAAAGGTTACCTGAGAAGGGTCTTAATCCTCTTGCGTAGCTTAGAGCTTAATGGACTTAAACATCCTAAGATGCTAAGAAACTAGAATAACAACACTTTCTACTTCCAGGCTGTTACACTGATCTTTGAGTATTCCCAAATACCCGTTTCTGTTTCCTGGCTGGTGTACCGGGTTTGCATGGACAGGTTTTGGTAGCGGGGGGGGGGGGGGGGGTACAGGGGTGGCTTCTGTGAGAAGCTGCTAGAAGCTTCCCCCATGCCTGATAGAGCCAATGCCAGCTGGCTACAAGATGGACCTGCTGCTGGCCAAGGCCGAGCCCATCAGAGGCGGTGGTAGAGCATCTGTGTCAACATATTTAAGAAGGGGAAAAAGTTACTGCACAACAGCAGCTGCAGCCGGAGAGAGGAGGGAGAATATGTGAGAGCAACAACTCTGCAGACACCAAGGTCAGTGATGAAGGAGGGCAAGGAGGTGCTCCGGGCACCAGAGCAGAGATTCCCCTGCAGCCCATGCTGAAGACCATGGTGAGGCAGGCTGTCCCCTGCAGCCCATGGAGGTTAATGGTGGAGCAGATATCTATCTGCAGCCCGTGGAGGACCCCACACTGGAGCACGTGGATGCCTGAAGGAGTCCGTGACCCCATGCTGGAGCAGGGTCTTGGCAGGACCTGTGGTCCCGTGGAGAGAGAAGCCCACGCTGGAGCAGATTTGTTGGCAGGATCTGTGACCCCGTGGGGGATCCAGGCTGGAGCAGTGTGTTCCTGAAGGACTGCACCCTGTGGAAGGGACCCAGGCTGGAGCAGTTCGTGAAGAACTGCAGCCCGTGGGAAGGACTCACATTGGAGAAGTTCGTGGAGGACTGTCTCCCATGGGAGGGGCCCCATGCTGGAGCAGGGGAAGGGTGTGAGGAGCCCTGCCCCTGAGAAGGAAGGAGGAGCAGAGACAACGTGTGATGAACTGACCGCAACCCCCATTCCCCATCCCCCTGTGCTGCTGGTGGGGAGGAGGTAGAGAAAATCGGGAGTGAAATTAAGCCAGGGAAGAAGGGAGGGGTGGGGGGAAGGTGTTTTTAAGATTTGGTTTTATTTCTCATTACCCTACTCTGATTTGATTGGTAATAAATTTCCCCAAGTTGAGTCTGTTTTGCCCATGATGGTGATTGCTGAGTGATCTCCCTGTCCTTAGCTTGACCCACGAGCCTTTTGTTATATTTTCTCTCCCCTGTCCAGCTGAGGAGGGGAGTGATAGAGCAGCTTTGGTGGGCACCTGGTGTCCAGCCAGGGTCAACCCACCACAGCTGGTTTGGTGATTTTTTTTTTTTTTTTTTTTTTTTAAGTGGTAGAGAAAATGTAAAGTTAAGTCCGGATTTTTTAAAAATGGCCACCAATGGCTGCAAACATGGAATGGATGTGTTTTGATGCTTTCATTTCTTTAAACTGACTTTTTCAGAGCAATGAATCTCCAGTAGCCAGGGGAGGTTTTTCTGCTTTGAAAACTGGGCTTGGGCTGTGGACGCATCAGACTTGAAATCGGCACCCAGATCTGAAAGCCTACATGAGAAGCTCAAAATTTCAAGCTATAATTGCGTCCATACAGATCCTTGCCTACACATTATCTGTCTGTCATTCTTCCCAGCTGATTTGAAACATTTCAATACAGATTTCAGCTCAACAGTTTACTGGCTTAGAGGCTGATGTTAGGAACGATACCCTTCCTCTTGGTCCAAGTCTACCTTCTCATGGTTATTTAAAGATGTTTATAACCTGCTTTTAGGTTTATAACTTCAGAGCTTTTAAGAATTAAATGTGGGTGTCCTTAGCCCCCACGCAAAGAAGGGGAGTTCTGAGCCATGAAACCAACCCTGAATCCAGCTGGCGGCTGGTCACAAGTGGTGTTCCCCAGGGCTCAGTACTGGGGCCGGTCCTGTTCAACATCTTTATTGATGATCTGGATAAGGGGATTGAGTGCACCCTCAGTAAGTTTGCAGATGACACCAAGTTGGGTGGGAGTGTTGATCTGCTGAGGGTAGGAAGGCCCTACAGAGGGACCTGGACAGGCTGAATCGTTGGGCTGGGGCCAACTGCATGAGGTTCAACAAAGCCAAGTACCAGGTCCTGCACTTGGGACACAACAACCCCATGCAACGCTACAGGCTGGGGGAGGAGTGGCTGGAGAGCTGCCTGGCGGAAAAGGACCTGGGGGTGTTGGTTGACAGCCGCCTGAACGTGAGCCAGCAGTGTGCTCACGTGGCCAAGAGGGCCAATGGCATCCTGGCTTGTATCAGGAATAGCGTGGCCAACAGGACCAGGGAGGTGATAGTGCCCCTGTACTCGGCACTGGTGAAGCCACACCTCGAGTCCTGTGTTTAGTTTTGGGCCCCTCACTCCAAGAAGGACATGGAGGTGCTGGAGCGTGTCCAGAGGAGGGCAATGAAGCTGGGGAAGGGTCTAGAGCACAAGTCTTACGAGGAGCGGCTGAGGGAGCTGGGGTTGTTTAGCCTGGAGAAGAGGAGGCTGAGGGGAGACCTTATTGCTCTCTACAACTACCTGAAAGGAGGTTGTAGCGAGGTGGGGGTCGGTCTCTTCTGCCAAGTAACAAGTGATAGGACGAGAGGAAATGGCCTCAGGCTGCGCCAGGGGAAGTTTAGGTTGGATATTAGAAAAAAACTTCTTCACTGAAAGGGTAGTCAGGCACTGGCATAGGCTGCCCAGGGAAGGGGTTGAGCCTCCATCCCTGGAGGTATTTAAAAGACGGGTAGATGTGGTGCCTAAGGACATGGTTTAGTGGTGGACTTGGCAGTGATAGGTTAACGGTTGGACTCGATGATCTTAAGGGTCTTTTCCAACCTTAACAATTCTATGAATTTTCCCTGGGGTGCCTGTCACAGCAGATGTGTAAGTATAAGGCTTGAGCAAGCCATGGAAAGTTAACTCTTCCCTTTATTCAGATTGGTAGTCTACTGAAATCTGGTGCAAGACAGTAGAATAGAATATTTCAGTTGGAAGGGACCTACACCGATCATCTAGTCCAACTACAATGTTATCTTTGTGCAGCCATCTGTTCTGCACACAAACAGGGCACTTTTCTGGGGAATCTCTGAATGACATTAAATTCCCATCAGGAGTTTAGAAAGCCAACGCAGTGCCATAGTTCTGCTTCCTTGGCCTAAAGTGGAAAGTTTCTTACCTTGCTTGGTTAAGCGCGGGTTCGCTGCCGGCTGTTACGGGAGCTGGAAGACGAAACTGGACCCCTGGTCGGCGGTCAGAGAAACTTCTCCTCACGAACGGCTGAGGATTGGCAGCGCTCAGGGACAGCTTTCTGGTCCGGTCTCCGGGCTGCCGGAAAAGCAGGCTGCTCTTTTGGGAAAGCAGTGAAGCTTCAGGCTGGCTGGTCACCTCTGCAGTGGGTTTGGTGGGTACCAGTGGAGGTCTGGCTTCGAATAAGGAAGAGGTGGCCGGGCAAAATATTGAATGGATGTTGCTGCCCCTCTTGGAGAAGGAGAGCTGGTGCTCATCTCCAGCATCCAGCCCAGCTCTTGGCCCCTTGTAGAAGTGCGATGGGGAGGTTGGTGGGGAGGGGGTGGTGGGGAACAGAGGGGGGCTTGCATCTCGGCGGTAGGCTGGGGAGCCCAACAGCCGGTACGGCGTTGGTGAGCTTTGCTTGTGGCCCGCAGGAGGGCTGAGAGGTTTTCGCTGGGCTGGTGGAGACGGCAGCTTCTTCTGCAAGGGTGGGCTGGGCACCCTGGGACTTGTGGGGGGACTGGGTTTCCTCTGCATGGTGGGTGAGCTTGGTTGCGGGTTGCTAAAAGCCTGCAGAGAGCGTCTGTGGTGTGCTGGGGGGCTGAAAAGCCGTTTCTCCGTTGGTGGAGAAGAAGGAGGAGTTCTCGTTGGGGAGACCCGCCTGGCAAATGCTGAGCCTTTTTCGTTTCTCCTGAGCAAATCGGGAGAACCACGGTTCTGGTATTGTATCGAAGTCGCAGGTGAATTGGGCTCTTTGCTCTCTGAGCTGTTGCTGTGTGGTTTTGAAACCCCACTGGGATTTTGAAGAGGAATAATTTTATGTGTTTGCTTGTACAAATCTGCAGCCTCTTTTCTCTGGGTTGCCAGTATCTCCTCCTGGCTAGGGATGTGCACGTTGGTAGGGTTCAGCTCCAGAGAGTACCTCTGCAGTTTCTCGTCCCCTGCTCCAGAATTCCTTAGACCTTTATTAGTGACGGCACTGGGGCTGCTGATATTTTTACTTGGCAGTAAGTCAATGGACTGAAGGGAGGCTTTCATTTTTGGGGAAACTTGTGCTCTCTTAGTAGCATGAAATTCTGTTTTGGCGGGCTTTTTGGCATCTTCTGAAGAGTTTCCTTCTATTCTTGCAGTTTCTTCAGGCTCAGATAAGTCAAAAGAAGTGTCCATTAACATTTCAGGTGGTGGTGGTGGCAGGTTCTCAATGTCTTCATCAGTCTCTTCCTTTGTGTCCTTGCTCAATTCTGCAGCTGGTGCAGGAGGAAAGGCATTTGGAAAGGTAGAAGAAACTCCATTGGTGTTTGAAGGGTTTGTGTCTTCTACTGGTGAAATACGATGCTTAAGATTTAAAGGTGCCAGGCCTCTCTGAAAGGGAATGGTGGGTGGAATGACTGGAAGTCCAAATTTTCTGATGCACTTTATTGGTCCTAAAGATCTCAAAGGTGCGGCTTTTACAGGATCGTCAGTAGGACTGAACGTTTCAATAAGCTTTTTGACAGACTGTCGGGGGGCACAGCTGCTGACACTGAGCATTTGTGTTCCAGGAGGCTCCTTTTCTTTCCCGCCTGATGTCTCCTGGGTGGGCACAGTAGCTCTTAGAGGCTTCCTGCCTCTTTTTTGATCCGGCTGATTGGCAGGAGTTTGATCAACCATGAACAAAGGGACTTTATCCTGGTTAGGCAGGATACTGAAATTTTTTGAGAGGCACGCCTTCAGTTTGCTAGAGGACCTAGCTGTAACTTGCTCGTCCTGTAAATAAGGTGCTGTTCTTGATTTCCAAGGCTCCGGGTTGTTATCTGTATCCTTCTTCCCATAAAACATTTCCAGCCTTTTGCTGAGCTCTTTTTGAGTTCTTTGAAGCTCTAGGAGGGTTGGGTCCTCTGCCTGGCTTCTGAGGGACTCCTCTGACCTGGACCGTCGTTGTTTCCTAAAGGTTTTCTGGCTGCCCGTTGCTGTACTGGGCCTTGTTGTTAGGAGTGCTCTTCCGCTCTCATCCTCTATCCATTCTTTACGCCCAGATTTAGCTGGGACAAACTTGATTTTTTCACTGATGGCATCTTTCATCTTCAGAATAATTTCCTCTGTCTCTGCATTCTCTGTCCTCTTGATGGACTGCCTTTGTGTGTTATCAGTAACTGCAGGCGAAGACAGGGGCCTCCTCGGCAGGGCATCCTGCCCCATATCTGACAAACTTGTGTTGTCGTCATCCTCCCCCAGGGTGCTCCCTTCGTTGTCATCATCATCATCAGAATGAAGATCTGTTGATTCACAGATTTTGAAATGTTCATCTTCCTGAGTAGAGTCAGACTGGAAGGAGTTATAGGAATGGCTTTTGCTCAAGCTCGCATATTGGGGCATGGTAGAAATGCCTTCTGGTACTGCACCCTGACAAGAAGTTGCTTCCCTACTCTGCATGGATGAATAAAATATATCTTTAAAATGCCTTTCAAGTGCACAGTCATGGGATGTGGATGTGCCCGGTGACATTGGCCCGTCACACACGTGCTCCACTGTTCTGGCATGCTTTTGGGACAGATGTCCGTGTGCACAGGAATCGCAGCTTGCTTGTCCCCTGTGCTGGCTGAGAGCACTGAACTCTTTGAGGGATTCGTTGTCCACACCAATGCCACTGTCCTCAGAACAGAGAGTCCTGTCATCACCGTGGGACTGAGAGCATCCCACTGTTGAGGCTTCAAGCAGCCTTACCGTCCGTAGCAGGCGCTCATCGAAGTTTTGCTTTGCTTTCAGTTTTCCTTCCAAGTTGCTTGCAGCAGACTGCAGGTAGCTGCATGTCTCCTGCAGGGCATCAGAGGTGAGGGAGGCCAGCGTCCCACTCAGTAACTGCATTTTATTGACCGTGTACTGCAGTAGTTGTTGCAGAAGATCAGGGTGCTCCTTCAAATCACCTTTTTCTGCTGGCCATGCCAGATTCCCACCTACATCTTTGAGAAGACTTTCCCCATCATTGGCAATTTCTTCCAAGAGCTGGTTGATTTCATCAAAGCAAAGCACGAGAAAGCTTACCATCTGCTGTAGGAAGAGCTGAGTTTGGGTAGCCTGGTTGGCCATATGAAGTATAGTTTCATACTTGGAGAGGTTGGGATTTAAGTAGGCATATGCACTCTGATGAGCCTTAACAAGCAGTTCTGGGAAATCTACCTTTTTCTCTGTCTCGCACGGGGGCAAAATGGACTTTTCTTTAATTTTGCTAGGTCGACCTTGCTTTGCCAGCTTATGATTTTTTTGCTTCTTTCCTTTCTTTGGGATTTGCTTTGCATTGCTTTCATTCTTGTCATCCCAAATGAAAGCTGACGCTTCTGATTCACAGGAGCTTTGCTTTCTGATCTGTATGGCCTCAGTGATATGTTTTTGAGACTCAATCAGTTCGGACATAACAACTTCAGCATTTGTGGCTGTCCTCTCAATTTTCTTGTCTTCCCTGGAAATGTGAGGATCTGAATGAGCCTTGGAAGATAACAGCAAATTCTCATTTTTGTCCTGCTCTGATAGTTTATCCTCATTTTCTCTCCTGTAGTCTTTCCTCTGGATCCCATATTGGTGGAATTCATCAATATTGTAGCAAGATGAACCTTTAACAAGCAGTGGGATTCCTTTATCTCCCGGATCAATACGCAAAATACTTTTGGGTTTATTCAAAGCCTTAAGACCACTTCTTGCAATAGTATTAGCAATCTCACTGTGAGAGGGTGTGCAGCCCATCCTTTCTCTGTCTTTGGCTTTATTTTTGATTAAAAATCCAGATGAACTAGGGAAAATACAACAAAGAATCAAACTCACTGTTTCATCCTGAACTGCAGACTGGCTTTTTTCTCATGAGTTTTCCATCACGATCCCAGTTTTGTTGTTGTTTTTCATTGTCGTTTGCCTCGAAATCTCACGTGCTTACTGCCCAAGATCTTCTCTTGAAGTTGTGCACTGTCCCATTGTACGTTCCCACTCAAGTTTTCTTCTTCAATTCAAAAAAGGAGTGTGAAAGCTCTGCTGGATTTAGAGCTAATGGATTAAGAGGACTTGCGTGCCTCACTTCTGTCTTGACAGGTGTCCACTAGAAATAAGATTTTAAGCTCATTAGGGTAAGCAGGCACCAGCCAGTCAGCACCCGTGCTGTATTTATAAAGGCAGATTTTTTTCTGCACTATATTGGGAGGCCAAAGGACTTGGTACCTGTCCCTCCTTTTTTCCCTTGTTGCAAAAACATAACGTACATTAAATGCAGAGATCCAAAGGAAGAGACTGTATTTTTAAGCCTTTTTGAAGGGAAACTATTTGGACAGGTGCATAAATGCCACTAGATACTCCTTAACCAAGAGAAAGGTGACCTTGACCGAGAACGTATCCACTGGAGAGGACAAGACACAAAATCAAATGGGTTAGAGATGCCTGTTAGAAATCTGCTTTGAGGGTCTTCAAAATTTTCCCTTACTTGCAAGTGACCAGCTGTTTACTTCTTCCTTCTAAGACTTCCAAACGAGATTTTTATTTTTTCCTTCTCCTCAGGTGATCATTCTTGGAAAGTATTTTTTTCTCTTCTAGACAGCTTCCCAACCTGAAAAGCCGAACTGCGCAATAACAGGATTTGTAGAATAAGTTTTGCACATGTTGTTAAGATAGTGTCTGCATCTAGTGGATCTAAACTGTAGAATTTCAGATTAAAAAAAAAATTAAATGAAAATTCATTTTTTCCTTCCTCTGAGTGTCTTGGGATAAAATTTGAATGTGTTCTTTGCAGTCACAAAAGTGACTTGCTTACTTTTATTTCTTTTTCATTAGCTAGGGCTTAGTTCTCTTAACTGCAAGACTTTATGGGTTAAAACTCTAAGGAAAAAAGCTAACAAATTAAAAATATAGACCCATTTCTGGGAAATAAAAAACCCAAACTGTTGTTTGAATCACTTCTGCGGTCAGGACAGAATAATTCCCCTCTGAAAAAGAAATTAAAGAAGGAATTGGATGAAGCAGAAGATATTTATCTTTCTTGATATTTACTTATGAAGGGCGGTATGTGAATGAGGATGATAATAGCAATCACCCCCCAGTTTCCCTCTTCATTACTGAGCCTGGCCTAAGTGGATTCGTCTTTTAATTTCCGGATGCAGCTTTTCTAGCGAAGGTGATTTCTTGGTGTCGCAAAGGTTACAGACCACAGTGGCCAACTCCAACGCTGGCTAGAAGCCTACAGCTTCTCTCTAGCAATGTGATTTCTAACTGCGTGGCCGCAGGTATCTCATCTGATTCCCAAAAATCTTCGCATGCTGCCAAGCCTATAAAACATTCTTAGACTTTAAAGAACTGCTTACATGATTCATTCCTCGGTGCTGGACTGCGATAGCTGAATATCTGCATGGGAAGTCGTTATTCTCTGTAGCCTCATTGTTTAAATCTCTTTTTCTGTTCAACAGGGGCAGCGAAATTACCTTGTTTTACAGGGGACAAGGCATGACAGTGATTCCCAGGAAAGTTTTAAAAACTCTATGTGCTTTCTCTAAAGTAATTTTTCTGGAACACATAAATTGTACTTAATATACTTGATGGCACAGTCATTTCCCTCAATGCTTTTCTGGAAAGCATCAGGTAATTACTTCTTGGCTCTGCTTCTTGCAAGTCATGTAGCTCGCTCGCTGGCTGCTTCTGTGTCTCACCACGATGTGGTTTCTACGTGACGGTCCCAGCTCTTTTTGCGTTCCCTTTATCTAATGTGTTTGAAGTGGACAAATGGAGGAGATTTAGGCAGCTGCTTCATCCTGGTGATCCCAACAGTCAGAAAGCTATAGCCCTCCACAATAAGTCAAGGAAAACACAGTAGATCGAGCAACCAGCCTTAGCGCACCTCTTCTGTTTACAGTGGGAGTTGAGAGACATCTTTATGTAGCTGCTTAATATTTGTGCTCTAAAATCTCTTGTGACTTTCCTTTAAAAAGCGTCTCCAACAGTTCCATTGTTCGCACTGGGAATTTGGACAATTAACTCCATGTGAGTTGTTTGTTGTATTTGGGAAGTTCTTTTTCTTCACTCTTCCTTTGATTTTACAGTCATGTCACTTTTGTTTCTTTTTTTTCTAGTTATTTTCAGGCCATGCATTAACATCTTACAGGAAATACATGCCTGGTTAAAAAAAAAGCAAAATCCTGCTTTATGATTATTATGTACTTATGTACTCATTTATTATTTTAAATATTAATATTAAACTGATATTCAGTGTATTATTTATTTGTTATTAAATAGAGATCCAGGGTCATGGGAAATATGTTTTTAACACGGCATCTCTTTTATCCTAACTTTAATTGCAGTTTGCATGTACATGCAATGACTATTTAATGTTGCATCAAATTTTTTAGCTTCTGTGAGAGAGCAGGAACTTCGGTGCACCTGTTTCCAACCATTTATGAAACTGCATTTTCCTCACCAATATTCTTGTTACTAAGTAGTTATATATTGCTTTGAATGTCTGAGGCACTTTAGAAAAACCCAAATGCTTTACCTCATGGAAAACACTAAGGAAAATGCTTTGTCTCATGGTCATGCAACAAAAGAGAAGACAAAATGGGTAAGTTAGGTAAAGAGCAGCGGTAGAAGAGAATATTGCTGATGAGGATGACACAGAAATGTGAGTACTTTATCACTGCTATAGGTTGATGTCATTCCTAGGGCAGTTACTATAGTAATGTATTTTGGTTTACAATGCTACTGTTTGAAGAACAGAAGTTGAAAAGGAAAGAGTTGGTGATGGTCAAGTAGATGCCCAGGTGTTGTTACCTGTGAACTTGCTGACTCAAGCGATTTTACAAGTGCGCCAGGGGAACACAAAACTGTGTTTGAGGAACAGACCCTAGGAAAGCACCAAAAATAAGATAATTAAGGATTAAAGGAGGCTTTTCCTTGCATGCGGATTGTGTGTAAATTGCCTTTGCTCTTCCTTTCATATACTTTCTTCCTACTGTTAACATTGGCAGTATTCTCATTTTGAGGGAGCTGCCTGGTCACACAGCGCTCCTGAAGGGAAGGACTTCAATGTTCAAACCCCATCAGACATCGTTGGTGCAACAGATGATAAAAACCAAAGACTAGTCTGAAAGTGGCACTGTAAGTGCCCTAGAAAAGGCAGGAATAAGGCCTGAACCCGGACGGAGGTGTGCGGTACTCAGCCCCCAGAGGTGTTACCAATGCCGTAACCACGGGATGGATTTTAGGGCCTTATGGAAGAAGAGTGAGTTGATTAAAAACTATATGAAATTTCAGTGTAAAACTAGTAACACAAGCTTAAAAATTATGGAAACAAGGAAAACCGGTAATGAGGGACTGCTTTTGAGAGGTTGCGGGATTTAAAAGGGGAATGCGCATAAATGCTTATATCGGGTCTTAAAAATTTAAGGTTTGTATTTGTGGATGACTTCTGGGGAAACTGAATTTCTGCTCACTGAGGAATTATGAAGAGCCTGAGTGATAACAACAACTTTAAAGAGCTATTTTACTATGAAAGAAACATGCTTTTTCTTCTTTTATATCAGCAAATTGAATATAAGCAGGGAGCTGATCATATTGTTGGCCTAGATAGCACTAAGTAAATAAGAAACTGCTGCTTTTTATTTCAGCTTCTCCTGCAAAGCTGACACTGTTCTGGGAGATGGAGTAGATTCTCTCCTTTCTGTAATCACTAACAGAAATGCTTACAAAGCTTCATCCCGTTTCCCCTGTGGAAACCTGTTGACAACGGTAAGGAACAGGAATATCACGGTTTGAAGGAAATCTCGCTGCAAAGAATTAAATGAAACCAGTGAGTCTATACAGAGCCTTTATTAGTGGTGATGGTGCAAGTGAACGACAAAATTCATACTGACTCTGGGTCAAGGACAAACTTTTCAGAACTGACTGTCTGAAGCTCAACTCATGCCTTCTCTTTTTTTATTTCTAACGTCTAAGTAAATTGCTTCAGCCTGATTGCATGAGACAATAAATATGAACTCAGTGCTTTCAAAAACCTGTTTTGCAAAAGCAGAACCTTTTTTTTTTTTTTAAACAGCAGCAGGACAAGAAAAAACAGTTGTTCAAAACAGGTAGGAAACCGGTTTCCATCTCCAACAAAAATACTTTATAAAGGAATTAACAGAGGAAGAAATACAAGTAGAAAATTAAAGAGAGTGAGTTTTGGGGGGTTGCCTGCACAGGGCTGTTGGTACACTGAGATGATGCAAAGGAGTCGAGAAAAAGCGTACGAGTTTAACATCGCTTGAGGTCAGCAGTAGTTTCGTGAGATATGTTTACATTTGTCTATTATTTTTGGAATGTGTATTCTGGTCATTTGGTCATAGTTTCTCTTTGCTAAGAAATCCATGGGCATTTAAAAGCTTGCTATCTGTCGTTACTCCATTCACCGCTGGTTTCAATGGTTAAGACAGTGACTGACAAAAGGCAGGAGTTAGGACCCAGAATTGTGTGAAACAGCATAAAGCTTTAGGTATAGATTTCCAGCATTATGCAAATCTAGAAAATTAAAAGGGGACAGTCCCATTAGCCTAGGCAGTGGTTACATCAGTTCTCACAAGTGGAAGCAGGTTAGTGGTTGTGGAGCAGTTTCAAGGAAAACGAGTTCTATCAGGGGAGGGACTGGCAATGCAACAGGCAGGCAGTGGCTTCGGTCATTTCTAGTGGAAGGTGGTAGTCTTGATTTGGGATCTAGAGGTGAGGTCCAGGTGATTCGTATTCCTCAAAAATATCCCAGCATGCTACAGAAAAGAGAGCAGCTCTTTAGCCTCATGCCTTTTCCAGTTCCCAGTGGGTTCCCTCACCTAAAATGTCTCAGGGTTTCCCTGAAAATTGAGATGAATACAGCATTCCTCCTGGATTCCTCTCACCGAGCATCTCAAACCACAATGCATGCACTGATAGCTGTGTGAATCCACATCAATCCCGCAGGTAGCCTGGAGCGTGGCAGCCGCTGCCCGGCAGCATGGCGTGCTGGGGCAGCCGTCCTGGTGCCAGCCCTGATGTGTGTGTGTGTGAAGCAGGCATTTACTGTGGAGAGAAGATGATCTTTCACTGCCTGGGCACTAATGAGTGAGGAGCTGAGTGGCTCTTGATGAAGTGCTAGGCTCGAGGCTGTGGATCCAGAAGCGATGGATGTGATCTGAGGAGCTGGGAGTTGGCACACCTAGCAGAAACTGGAAAGGGCAATTTACACGGTGAGGCACTGGCTGATACTTGGAGGGAGGAAGGGTGGTGTGTCCCACGGGAAATAATGGGCAGGGCTGGAAAGACTGACTATGACCGGTAGCCTTTTTTGTGGGAGAGAAGTGTCCTGACTGTGGGTGGATACGCATCCTCCTTGTTTCACACCCAGCTCTGAGGGTAGCTCCCGGAGTATCCATCGTCTTTTGAACACGCTTGCTGTCCTGAAGCCGCACTGAAAGTGGTACATAAGCACGCTCACTTTCAGAACCTCTCTGCTGCCCTAATCCTCACTCTAGAGTGGCTCTACTTGAAGCTGCAATGTCTTCCAAAGCCATTTAAATGATCCCTTTCCTCCGACACGTAAATCTGTGAAGATGAAGGAACTGGTTAGTAATGCCCTATTTCTGCCCAAAGGAGAAACAAGAAGTGAAATAATATTTTAGTTAAAGCAGGCTTGTTGCTCACAAGCATTGTTTCCCCATCTTCCTCCCGAGGTGGTCAGACCTGCTGCAGCCCATTGTTTTGAGCTCTCCAGGTGCTCAGCAACTTTGCTGCCTGTGGCAGCACCAAATGAGTCAGACAGGATAGGCTGAACAGACTTTTATTTAGACGCATATCCTGGCACATAGGAGTGGCTGAAAAAGATATCATGAAAAGGTACAGAATGAGGTTTAAGGATTTTTTTAAAAAAAGTTTCCATTGCAGGGCCCAGGGGTGGAAGTCAGGACGGGCAGGGGCTCTGCCAGGCAATGGTGTCCAGTCTCCTTTGCGGCTGCAGCACAAAGTCACAGGATTCACTCTGAGCTAAAACGTTTCTTTTTTTGCCTTTACGGCTCCAACCAGAAGGATGTTTTAGAACCTGAGATGCTTTGTGAGGTGCTTGCTTTCATTTTCTAGCATAAAAGTATTCACAGACAGTTTTACCCTCACATTCAACATTACTTTTGAATTCACACACCATTTTCCACGGTTTATGGCAGATGGCAACCATATCCTCTGTCTCAGCTTTCATTCTGCTGCTTTATACAAGCCATGCTCTGGTAACCTTCTAAAATAGACTGTTCTTCTCTTTGACTGTGCTAACAAATAATCTCTGGACGTGCTAGTTTAGCTGCCTCTCACTGAAGAAGGGTGGTCAGAACCGCGTGCAATTTCCCAAGGAGATGGCAGAACCTGCTGGCATGAACGCTTTCCTGCCACAACTCTCCCGTTACGCACCCTAAGGTAAGCGTTTGCTTTTTGTGCCATTGCATCGTATTGGTAACGATGCTCATCGTGTAGCTGTCGACTACAATTGCATGTTTCTCTTCCTCAGTCATTCCATATGATGATCCCGTACATCAATCTTATTAGTTCATTCCTTGTTAACAGCCATTCTTTCCTTTTTTTTTTTTGTCTCATCAGTTTGCTGTTTTTCCTGCCAAAATCATTAAAGGAAAGTACGAAACAAAGATTAGTTTCAAGAATAATACCCCGGGATGTCATTGGTAACCTCCCCCAGCCCAGTACTTTCCATTCAACTCTACTCAACACTCTTTCCCCCTGTGCTTGCGCTTTACCTCCACTGAAGTTCTCCTAAATTCTAGTCTTCTCCAGAATTGCTAATAATTTCCATTTCAGGCACTTCACTAAAGTCCATTATTCAGTATCAGCCATAAAACATTTCCTTTGCTCAAAACATCAAACATCTCAAAAAAGGCAGACATCAGCTGCCAATACTAAGCTCAAATTTGATCTCACTTACATCCATGTCTTTGGTTATACTTCAAACTCTTTTTCTAAAGTAGCCTTGAGGTGAAAATAGTAGGCCTGCGTTTTCCTGGATTACAATTTTTCTTTGCTTTTTCCGAAGTATGGAACATTTCTAAGAAATGGAAGAATTATCTTAGCTTTTCTCTAGCCATCTGGTATCGTGTTTACTATCACAACTGCAACTCCATGTTCCACTTCTTTCAGTTTTAAGTCTCTGGGATCTGAGAGCACTTGCAGCTCTTCACTTTTCCAGTACTTCACCCGAGGTAATTTCCACTTGTCATTCCCATTATCTGTCCTGCCTCCCCCCCCACAATTAATATTATCACTGGAAAAACAACAAAAACCTGATCATAAACATCAGTTATATTTACTTAAGAGTGACCCACATTGAGCATAAAAATATAGCGGGACTTGTCTGAGTTTTTACCCAGGTCAAATTCCCCTCAAGTAGCCTGGGCTCAAGCCGTATGAAAATGGGTTTACCACTGCATGGGTTTCTTAGAGATTACCAATCTTTGGATTTAGATCCTCATTAGGTTTACAGCACTGGATAAGCACCCCCTGAAAAGCCTTCTTGGAAGTCGCTACTTCCGTTCCTCCAATCGGTTACTAAAATAACCGGGAAGTCCAGACTTCTGAGTTCTGGGCTTAGATCTACCAGTGACTGTGTGTGACCTTAAGCAAGTCCCTTTAACGCGGCTGTTGGTACACCAACATTTCATGGCGTTAAGCATTCATGGATGCCGGGCACCTGAAATCCTCAGTTAAGCAGCACAGTGCTGCCGTCTCTCTCTGCTCCCCACCTTCTCCTCCCGGCCCTACCTCCTATCCCTATTTTGCTTTGCGTGTGTGAGCAGCGTGGAGCATCGGGATCACCTCCCTGCTCATCCACAGACCAAAGCTGCCTGATCCGCAGTTCGCTGGCCTTTCGTTTTTGCGCGCTGCCCGGGGCCCTCGCCGCGGCGGTACCGGTGCAGGGTGGCCGCGGGCGGGTGCAGCGGATTAAGCTGACCCATCCGTCCTCTGCCTCGCCCCGGCCGGTTTCCAGGCCCGTCCCCGCTCGGGCCGAAGAAGAGCCGTAACCGGCCTGTGCGCCTCGCCAGCCACCCCTGCTCCACCGCCGGCTGCCCGCCGCCCTGGGCCAAACGCCACCTCCGGCCTGCGTTTAGGGGGGTACGCTGAGAGGTGGCGCCTCCTGTGGTCGGGCAGGGCTGTCTGCCCTTCTTGTAGGAAAGGCACAGTCTGACCGCTCCGCCCGCAGCAGCAACGCTCCTTTCCCACCTCCTTTTACCTCAGCGCTGCCCGTTTGGTAACCGCTCGGCAACTACCGGCATCCCCCCGCCCGCGCTGCGGGCAGAGGCGCCGCCCGGCCCGGCCCGGCCCGGCCTGTGCTGCCCGCTGACGGGGCGGGAACGGGCGCGGGGCGGGGCCCGGCGGGCGGGGCTGGCCGCCGATAGGCCGGGGGCGGGGCGCTGCCCGGGCGGGGGCGGGGCGGGCGCGGGGCCGGGGCCTCGCTCGGCGGCCTCAGCTGCAGGCGGGCGCGGGGGCCAGGGCAGCGCCCTCCCCGCCGAGAGCAGGTAGGGCCTGGGAGGGGGGGCTGCGCCCCGCACCTCCCGCGGGGGAGCGCGGCGGGCACCGGCGGCCTCCTCCCGCCCTCCCTCCGTGCGGGGTGGGGGCGGGGTGGCGGCGCGGGGGCCGCCGCGCTGCGCAGCGATCCCCCCCTCCCGCCTCAGCCGCGGGCGCAGGCCGCCTCGCGGGGCCGCCCGGCGGGCCGGGGTTGCGTGAGGCAGGGCGGCGCGGCGGGAGCGCCCCGCGGGGAGGCGCGGGGGCGGCTCGGCTCGGCGTTACCGCCTGCCCCAGCCCGCTGAGGCGGCGGCTGGGACCCCCCGGCCCCGGGGGGGTTCAGTCCGAGACCCGCGCCGTGGCCGCCTCCGAGCGGTACCTGGCTTTCTGCGGCGGGAGGTGAGGCGGGAAGCGGTGAAGGAGCAGAGCCGGCGGGACGGGTCCGGAGCCTGAACTCTCTCAAACTTCCAGCTTCTCAGAGCAAAGCGGCGTCTTGCAGGAGGGCCCCGCACACCAGTTGAAAAACCAGTCTTGAGTCTGCCTCACGTAACACGTCTGCCACTTGTGCTGTAAACGTTATGGAGCACTTAGATAGCGTATGTGCGAGAGTCTTGCTCTCTGAACTTAATTTTTCTTCTTGAGCACGTACAAGTACGCGATAAGTAGTCCGTTATACGTGGTTATTGTCAAAAATAGCGTCATGTTTGTGGCAAGTTCTGCTGTCAAAGCCCTAGCACAATTGTATTTCATCACTTGAAGTGCTTTACCATTTGCAAGTTTTTTATAGCACTTGCAGGAAAACTTTGTGCTTTGACACAAATTGCAAATTACAAAATCTGGAGTATGTGAAAAAGTTGGATCCTGTATTATCCAACTTTTTTTTAATATATATATATTTATATATGTATACACACAGAGGTACCATGCACTTCTCCATAATGTGTGTATATCAGGAAATCTGTAGTTGCTCTTTAATCTTGTCAACATAATTGCGTGTGCATCTGATGACTCCTTTAAGTTTTCTTTTTTTTTTTCCTAATGATATGTCTATTTTTAATTTTCAGATTTAATTCAATTAGAAGAACACATGGCTGGCAAATAGTAAGTATGATACTTTCCGCTGTGCTAAACTGCGCTTAGTGGTAGTTTGGCAGTGCTGTGAATGGGAGAATTCTGTCCTTCCTTTCATTGAATTTCTCTAACTGTTTCTTTCTGTCTGTCTAAACTCACCTTACTAATGTAGGGAAATCATTGCTCTTCTGGAAGACCTTCCATTCCATTTCACCAGGACTTCCCACCTGAGTCTGTATGTCTTGGATATTATTAATATCTCAGGCAGTTGTGTTTTTGCTCAGAAAAGAAGTCATTACAAGGACAATGTCTGTTTGTTTTTTCCCTTTCTTTGAAATAGTTTACAACCTTTTGCTTTGCCTTTCCAGGTATGAGTGTGTGACGTTAACTGGTTGTGATGTTCTTATACCTGAGCTAGCAGTCTCTGGAGGTAGTCATGGGTGCAGAACACGTTGTTGCCTTGACATTGTGTGGTTCGGTACTGTGTCATGACACGGTAATATGTTTCTAGGTCCAAATTAAAATCCCACGGTGAAAGGATGTGCACGCTTAGGTCGGGGGTGTTGGCACTAGTGTAAACACGTGAAGCCATTCTTTATGGAGTTGAGTCGGCGCATGCATTGTAGCACTTTGGTCTTCATATCAGCCACCCAACAACACGGGTTGTTCCCTGCCTGCTTTGCTTTGGTGGTTCATGTGCTGAATTCTTTTCACTCGTGTGACAGATTGTATTCTGCCCTCTGGTCCCTCAGAGTAAAAAATGCCCTGGATACTTGCAAACGCACCGATTCTGTTCTGTTTGGTCTGCTTTTCTGTGTGCAATAAACAGTCTTTTGTACTAATTTTCAAATGTCTCTGTTGATTTCTAGTTCCAGCAGCTTTTGTCATCGTACTTTACAAATCTCGCCTCTTCCTGTTACCATCTGCTCAATCAGGTCTGGCTACTTTTCACTGTGTTTCTTTCGTTTCCTGTGTTGTACTGGCAGTGCTGTGCAAAAAGCTTATAATTCCTTTCCTGTCTTTTTCTAACTTAACAGGTTCAGCTATCATCTCTTCTACACTCACGCATATTACTTGTTCCTTTGTGCATTTTGCGAGTGTCTGATATGCTACCCGTGAAAAACTGTTGTGGATTCACCTGTTTTACAAAGCTTTGTTTTGTTTTGCTGTAGCCTCTGAACAAATATCAGATGGTAGCAAATTTATTTCACTGTTGCCGTACAAAAGAGATGTAATTAGTGACTTGCAGCTTAAGAGACTTTCTAGTCCTTCATACAAGGACTTCATACAGTCGTTACTGTCATGTTTATGATGACTATAAAGCCATTCAAAATGTAAACTCTAACTTTTCCTTACTGGATGAAAATAATAATTGAAATAATAAATGATATTTTTGGCCTTGTTTAATCTAAGAATGCTTAAGCCAATGCAATTTGATAATGCTGTGGGAAGAAATAGTCCTGCCCTTCCCAGTGGCCTCCTTCTTGGTCTTCCCTTTGTGCCACCACATGCATTTGTACAGCTGCATAAGACTGAGGAAATAAACTAGTTGGAGAAAAATAAGCATTTTTCCATTGAGGACATGGTGTGCAAGAAGAGGAGGTTTCAATTTATTTACTTCAAGATTAGCATCTGTAATCTACTGCTAAAATGCCTTTTATATTAGAATGTAGATTATGTGACGTTCCCAAATAGTGTGACAAATTTATTTGGGGAAATATTAGAATAAATCTATTCACATAGCTTGTTGCGTGGAAGATACAAAACCCCAAATAAATCTCAAAAACAGACTACTTTTTATTTTTCCTGTTTACTCATGTACCTAGATTAAATGTAATAAAAACAAACATGCCTTGAAGCTCCACGAATTCTTTCTGTCAAGCAAATTGGCTAAACAAATTCCTGAGTAAAGAGCACTGCACAGCAATCTCCAGAATAAAAATTTACGTTGTTGTAAAGCGCTGCTTTAACCCAGCCTATTTAACCATGAAAATTCAAGATGCAGAATTCCAGGTTTTCAACTGGGAGACGTAGTCTCCAGTAGCGCAATAATGCCCGTTTCTATGAAGAATAATGTTTTTCGTTATTTGGTACTGAATTTGCCTGAGAAGATGTCTTACAAGTGGTAGCCAGCTCTTATCTTAGCATGTGAACCGTAACTAGAATGTAACTTGGCCTGGTTGTTAGAAAATGTCACTATAACTCTGTACGGCTATTTAATCTTTCTTCTCTCTCCTAGATTGTTCTAAGGCCTGAAGAGTTGACTGGAAACAACACCAGGGTGGAGGTTACAACACACTGTGGTAAGTATGCTATTTTAAAACATAGAGGAGAGAAGCTGGGGAAGGAGCCGATATGGAATCATGAATCCCGGAGTGAATCACTCCGTGATGAATTGTCTGCAGCTTTGTGTGGGAAGATTAAAGCGCTGAGAATCTTAAGAGAGGAGAAAGCAGTAGCTGGTAGCATGTTCTTGCTCACGGTGGAGGAAAGGAATATGCATGCAGAGTATGAGGACAGGTACTTGATGCTTCACATTTTTATAAAGCTGTAAAACACACTAATCCATTCATCATCACCCTGTGGTTGCTAATTGTAGTGTTATTTTCATTACTGCTCAAGTGGAAAACTGGGGAGAAATATCATGCTTTCCATTAATAACATACAGGTTTAGTGATGAAGTCAAAACTAGAAGTTGGCATCCTTGACACCTTTTACTAACTAACTTCATTAGTTTGTAAGAATGTAATAGTAGTAAGAGTTTATGATTGCAAAAAGGAAAGATTTTAGTCTCATTGCACATTATATCATACTACGATAGAATTAATCCAAAGTATTTCCGATGAGGTTATTTTTTTTTTTTTCCACCTAAAGTGGCTTTCTAGAAGATGACCATAGAGGATCTCCCAGAACCTTCCTTAGAAGGAGATTCCCTCATTGAAAGAGAACGGTTCTTATTCCCAAACTCTGAAACATCTGTTACTTTTTCTGTTGCTGCAGCACCAATGCCTTCAGACTGCGGTATGTACTTTTAACAGAAAATGAATTTGTGATCGGCAGAGAATAAATTTGAATAATAAATGTTAAGAAAAGCTATCAACTCTTAATTTATTCCTTCTTTTCAGAAAGAGTTTACTGCTTGTTAAATTAATGCTCTATTATTTTATTATTATTTTTTAAAGGAAATGAAAGATGAAGACCCATGCTTTTTCTATTTTTCTTATTGCATACGTTTTAAATTATAGTATCTTTTCCTTTTTACTGTTTCTTCTGTGTGTGTGTGGTCAGATGTTTGTAGGCTTTTTGCATCTCAGTGCAGAGCTGGATATTGTGTTAAGATGTAAGATTGCAGTAATTAAATGTAGTTAAGTATCTACATCACATTTAAAACCTCTAGAGTTACACTTTTTCTTGTGCTTTCAGTATGTAAACAATAGACTATAGGGGATATTTCTGTTGGAAGTGTAGATGTTTGGTGGTAAGGACTGTGAAATGAGTGTTAGAAAATTATAGGAAGTATTGGTGATCAGCTTTTGAAATAATGTTGAATTGTCTTCATATATATATCATAATAATATTTTAAACAGGATATATAATATATCAAAATGTCACTGTAGGTAAGGATCTTCATAGATAGCTCCAATTATATAATGCCTTTGAATATTGCAGAAGATGTTAATAGCATCTATATACCTTAAAAATTACTGCCTCCACCTCTGTTTTTCACATGCATTGATTCCAGCAATCAGCTGTATTCAGGAAAAATAAATACATGTAATTTTCTGTCTTTGACAGACTTGGCATTCTTGAGACCCATTTGATAAGTTAGCACAGGTTGGAAATTTACCAGTTCCAAATGATATCATAGAATCATAGAATCGTCAAGGTTGGAAAAGACCCTTAAGATCATCGAGTCCAACCATTAACCCAACACTGCCAAGTCCATCTATACCATGTCCTCGAGCACCACATCTATCCGTTCCTTAAATACCTCCAGGGATGGGGACTCAACCACTTCCCTGGGCAGCCTGTTCCAATGCTTGACCACCCTTTCGGTGAAGAAGTTTTTCCTAATGTCTAACCTAAACCTCCCCTGGCGCAGCTTGAGGCCGTTTCCTTTCGTCCTATCACTCGTTACTAGAGAGAAGAGACTGACCCCCACCTCGCTACAGCCTCATTTCAGGTAGTTGTAGAGAGCAATAAGGTCTCCCCTCAGCCTCCTCTTCTCCAGGCTAAACAACCCCAGCTCCCTCAGCCGCTCCTCCTAAGCCTTGTGCTCCAGACCCTTCCCCAGCTTCGTTGCCCTTCTCTGGCCATGCTCCAGCACCTCCATGTCCTTCTTGTAGTGAGGGGCCCAAAGTATGTTTTAGTACATGAACATGTGTCTTTACATGGTTTAGCCCTGTTCTCATAACTTGTCCGTCCTATTTTACTCGAAGTATTGCCATGATTTATTCCATGCTGCTTTCTTATCCCTTAGAAAAATTTTCTATTCATCCTTCTTTAAACATTGTTGTGTTGTGATATCTTCTAATACAATATCACTACTGTCTGTCCTACTTGGTCTATGCCTACTCACTGAAGAAAAAAAATGCCTTTTATAGGAGGTCGCTGTCACCTGTGTAACAGTAATATTACTGAATCTAGGTAAAGAAGGTTAAACCACAACAGACAAAGATTCTTGGGCATTACATTAAGTGCGTTTAGTTTTCCTTAGTACCGTTGAGCACAGTAATCAATGCATGGGAAAGACAGAGGTGGAGAAAGTAATGTTTTAAAGTATCTAGATGCCATTGTCATCCTTTCATGGAACTTTTTGTTTTAACAGATTTTCTGTAACATTTCTTTGGTTTGCAAACACTACAGCTAATCACCTGTTAAGCACTTACGATGGTTGTTATTAATGCTTGATATATTCTCAGGTTTTTACCCTACCGCAACAGTCTATTAGGGTTGATTTCTGATATATAATTTGGTTCACGTTCATAGCTAGAAATCTTCCTGGTAGAGTAAGAACCATGCATGTTGTGTAAGATCATTAATCTTCTTGGCTGGTTGTCTGTTTACTTCATAGCTTTCAGCAATAGAGCAACTGTGGTTTATGCGGAAGTTAAATGTTAGCAGATAAATCAGTAGATCTGTGTCAATGGACGTAGGTAAGAAGCACACTTTGTGTAGTGCTGGGAGATACGGGGTTTGCCTTTTTTTATATGCTAGGTGCAAATAAAAATTCATAAATATCAGTGAAGTTGTCCTTCTTTTTCATTCCTGTTGAATGAAAAACTCTAGATAGCCAGGAAGCAAGCTCCATATGTGCTTTTATCTGTTAATCCAATCTAGAAGCGTGGTGTGCTCTTTTTGAGGAAAGGTTATGATGATTCATCCAGAGGTAGTTTATACCATGTCATACACCAAGATGGCTGATGCTGTATTTTACTTAACCTGTATGTCCGTTCTGAGAGCCTTCTATCTGTGATTGATGTCAGCTGACATTGCACATTTATTTGAAACCTTTTTAAAAGGCAGCTCCCCGATAGCTGCAGCAGGGGGTAAAAGTTCAGTGTGTTCCACGATTCAGTCATGTGCTGATGACAGTAGGTTATGCTTCCATTCCCTCACCTAATAGCCATTGCTATCCAGATTCTTTCATATAATTTTCTGGAGTTGGAAGAAATTCCACAAATTCAAAATACAGTATGTGTATATACATGCATACACATACACCTGTAAGTAACATGAAATATCATACTTTAATAATAAGGTGGTTTTTACACCTATACTTTGGGTTGCCTGAAGCAACATAAGGCATAAAATCTTAAAAAATATATCTTTTTTCTGATCTTGGCTTGGTGGTTTAATTTTTAAAGATGTAGCTGCCACCAGCTGGGATTGATACATTCATGAAATATCTGAAAATAGCAGAGGCCATAGAATGCCTTCCTGATTTGTGCATGTGTTTATATTTTGGTATGTTTTATGTAAATTGTGATGGAAGAATAAGGAAAAGCCATGTTTTGTAGCATATGGAGACATCATGTATGTGTTTAATCACTGAGAGATCAAGAGGCATGTCTGTGCTTGCAAACAGCTTAGAATCAGCAGTCTTTGGCTAGCTTGAAGCAAGAGTAAACCCTTAATAGCATAATCACTGCACATGTCTCTTAGTCCTTGCCTAACCTTAAAACCAGTCTTGCAGTACCGTTGTATTGGTTGCTGATTCAAAGCTTTTTCAGAAGTATAACTGAGGCCTTAGTATTAAAGGAAAAATAGACCAGATTTTACAGAAAATTTTCTAAATTAATTCAACATTCTGGTTTTCCAGTGTGATTAGTAGTGAAGTGACTCTCTCTGCTATTGTTTGCCTCCGAGTTTGAAAAACTAGATGCCTGTTAAAACTTACAATTTTACCTTAACGATTCCTTTTTTTTTTTAACAGAGTTCTCCTTCTTCGATCCCAATGACATGGCATGCCAAGAAATACTTTTCAACCCCAAAACATCAGTTTCTGAATTGTTTGCTATCTTAAGGCAGTGGGTTCCACAGGTCCAGCAGAATATTGATATTATTGGGAATGAGGTGAGGTATAAATGACGATCCTTGAATGCTTTCAGTGTTAAAGAAATACTATGTTGACAACGAATAAAAACAGTTCATTCAGAAGCAGACCTAACCATGAACGCAGATACAGTTCCTGCCTTTTAACAAGTAGTTACTGATCAATGCCTTGTATTCCACATGTTGTCAGCTCTCATTTGGAAAGACGAAGATGAGGGATAAAAATTCAGTACCTTTGGCTAGATGGCAGAAACAATGTTTCTTCTCAAAGCAGTGAATTAGAGACCCTTCACCTTGGTGTTTCAGTTTCCTACTTAGCAGTGATCATAAACTCCAATATATGAAGTTAGAGTGAAGCCTGACCTTGAGGGCAATGTTTGCAAGGCACAGGATGAGTTAGGAACTGAAATCTTTTTGCAGCCTGCAATAGGCTGCTTTCAGAAGACACCTTGTTTCTAGTAATTCTATCCTACTTTCTTATTTTTCTTCTTCTGGATTACAGGCTTTTCTAGATAGGTGGGAAAGTATAGTAAAGATTCTTCCTACCGTAATATAACTGGGGCTTTTTTTGGAGGGGGAGAGGGGGGATTGTTGAGAGATCAAAGAACAAGGGGAGAGACTTCCTAAATGATGTCATTTTCCTGTTGTTCAGTTAAGCAGTTAACTTCTCAGCACGTGACATATATGCTAGAAGTAATAATATAAAGAAGCTTTAAAATCTGTAAACAATGTAGTTAATGATATTCATATAATACTATTTATTACATTTGTGCATGTTGCTCAGTTCTGCAGTTACAGTCTGTTTTGGTAGGCTTCTTTGTTATTAGCCATTGAAATGAATCCAGGAGTCAATATATGTGAAATAACTTACTAATTAATACTGATGTCAGAGATATGCCAGAGCTAAAATATGCTTGTTTTCCACTTCTCTCTCAGATCATTAAAAGGGGTTGCAATGTGAATGACAGAGATGGACTGACTGATATGACTCTCTTGCATTACACTTGCAAATCAGGGGCTCATGGTATTGGTGAGTAAAGAAACATCATTATAGATGTAAAAACCTAATTAATTCACAAAGGCTAATCCCGCCAGCTATTACAGAATTTTTCCTTGCAGTAGATTTATTTTTAGTGCTTGGTTTTGGCTCTTCTCGTGGCCATCAGAAAGGAAGATACAGAACTGTAGTGCAGTTATGGCTGTGGCAGTTGGGAGTAAGTTGAGTTGGTGGTATAGGTGTTGCAAAAAATAGTACCAGCTTAAACGTATATTTAATGGAGCAAAGGCTGTTTCAGACTGAGATACAAACTGCGAACTAAGCTATTGACAGTTTTCTTACATCAGTGAAACTAGAACATTTAGGTGATTGGCTGTTCTTTTTTCTTTCACCCTGATCATGTCAGAGGAAAACAATAGTCTTCGCATTATGATGATCAGAAGTACTGGAAATAAGAGCATATTTAACTCTGAATACCCCTGTTAGCTTTTCTATGTTGTACTGCTTTTTTGTTGACCCAAACCTGGTTCTCCTCTGAGTTCGAACTAAGTTTCTGAGTGAGGCCTGGCGTAGGTTAGCTTTTCTGGTGTTGGCGGATCTTTTAGCATAAACTTCAGCATTGTGGCATGTGATTTTTTTTTTTTTTTTCTTCTATCAGATACTAAAATCCCTGGTTTTGAGGGGTGACACGTTATTTACAGTAGAGATAAACAGGTAGTGTTATTATATACTGTAGTAGAGATTTCAGCCCTTTGTGAAAAAAGGCAAAGATTTCTGCATCCTAATCCTAAAAAGAAAGGTATAATAATTGTTCTGCTGTGAGCTTTAAGGGTTTAACGTACGTTATGCGTTACACGTAAGCATGTGCATGTTTTTTGAGGTCAAATAAATCTCTAATGCATATTTTATAAAATTTACCTTGCAGGTGATGTTGAAACTGCTGTAAAATTTGCGACACAGCTTATTGATTTGGGTGCTGATAGCAGTTTACGCAGCCGCTGGACAAATATGAATGCCTTGCATTATGCTGCCTACTTTGATGTTCCAGAACTTATTAGTGTTATTTTGAAAAATGCAAAGCCGAAAGGTAGGCATTGTTACTTTTGTTTCATGTAGTTGTCCGTATTTTGTTACTCTGTTGACCCTAAGCTGGTGTGTAGTGGTCTTTAAGTGTGGGGTTTGTTTATCCATGATACATAAATAATTTCTAATTTCTTCTTTTAGTCAGCCTCATTGGTTCATTTTCCTCTTAACCTATTTTTTTGTGGTTTAACGCACTGATTCCATTGCTGGTTTTCAAACTTGAGCTTTGTACAAGATGGTAGAGAAGTATCTAATAGAGAGGAAAGCAAACCGGTTAATTCTAAGTTGTTGAAGACTAAGAGAATGTATGCAGAAAACCAAAGATGTAACTATTCTGGTAAATTCTTAGAGTTTTTAAGATTCCTTGAACATTGAGAAGTATGTTTGAAATGCTGGGAGAAGAGTAAAGGAGAAATGGGGATTTGGCAGCATCATGTGGCAAACTAGTGACTGAAGCAACTTTGACATGCTCATTTTTCCCACTTCTCAGCTATCTAGAAGGTCACGTGTAAGGAACTTTAGTGTTTGGCATAAATAGATAATACCTTTTGGAATGACAGTATGAAGGACTGGTAATTGGAGCCCTATTTATACTAATGCAAATGAAAATACAGAAATGATTCTGAACCAGAACCATTTGTTCCTAATTTGGTCAGGATATCAAAACCAGTAAGCAATTTTAATACTAAAATTGTACAAATGTTAATTTGTTCTACTGAATATCCTTCTGATTGTGCCATTTTGCAAAATGATTAATACCCTTTTTTAGCTAGTTGTCGCTAAAGACTCTGTCTCAAAATTCTGAAAAGCTGATAGGTTTTTGGAGTACACAAGGCTTGCTTACCACCTCTTGAATCACGTGGAGGTGATTGTCAAACAGCGCTGTTATTGGTATGACATGCTTAAGAGGTAACAAGTGTAGGTTGGTAACAAAAGGCAAAATAAGACTGCACAGTAGTTAAGTCCACATCACATTTCAATAGTCCGGTCTCCCTAACTTGCATCAGCAGACTAGGTCTTCTTTCAGACCTCATTTGCATTTGGTGTTCTCATTTCCTCCTGTGCAGTGCCTACAGAAGGGGAGGGAATTTGCTCAGATTTCCAAGGAAACCATTCTGGTTAAGTGCCTTGGCAGTTGGCAACTCTTGGATAAGCAGATGATTTTTTTTAATCTCGGAAAATGTATAAAATGATTTGCCCTGTGGCATGAAAACAATGGATGGTCTGAGTTAATAGAAGGAATAATCTTGGCTCCATACTTCATCAAGCAGTTTGCAGAGAAGGGAGGATGTACATAGAAGGCAAATATGCCTTGGATGGATCCATACTGAACTGGGGAAAAAAAAATGGTTGTTAATGTATAAATAACTTCTCAAGACAGTGGTATACTGACTCTGAGACACCCTTTGTGAAACAGCCAGTACCACAGATGTTTCCTCTTGATTTACTGCTAAACTATTTCCTTTATGACACTCTGCAGTTAAATTCTTTATACAGGTTTACTCCTCAATTGTTAGAACAGAGAGCTAGTTTGATCTTAGATTTTTAGAGGTTTTAAATATAAAAATTGTTAAAGGCTTAAAGAATTAGCAATGTTATGTGGTGCCATTAGACAATGACTGTAACCTGCATGGGTTGCTAATGACAGATCATTTCTGCATATTAATTTCCCTTAGATAGTTTGGGGGTAGTTACTGGGTAACATTTGATATATATGTTTCTTTTTGTTGCCTGTACTATGCCAACTTATACCTAGAACAAAGCTGTAAGAAAACAGTGTTTAAAAACTCCAGGCATGAAGCTTGCAAGTCTGAGGAAGTCACACTAGTCTAATTGAAACAAAAAAAATCTACACGTCAGTTCCTTTTTAAAATAGGAGTACATGCAACTGTTGCTGACTCAGTAGCTGACATTACTGATCAGCATTTCTGCAAACTCGTTCCTGTGTGTGCAGAAAATACTTGATAGCCTTATGAAACGTGGAAGTTTCAAAGGTTGTATACAACTACACAGCTTCTATTCAGTTTTAAACTGGTAATGGTCTTTTGGCATTTGATATATAGAAGGTACATCTGCATACGTAGCTGTCATTCTGATTGCATCATGTGAATGCAGTCTTTTTTCATGAGTGTGCCAATTAAATTTAAAATAGCTAAGTTTGTATTCATATTAGTGCGATTGTAAAACTGTTAAAATTTGATCCGAAATGTGTTATCTTTGATCGTTATAAAATTCAGAGTCAATCTTTATTAGTATGTATAAAGTTGACATATCTATACAGACATATATATTTATATATCTTCTATATATGTTGATGTTTTATTTGCCCCCCAAATATTAATTTAGTATAACTATATAAGGATGTTGATACAGTTGGGATACACTTTGTTTATCACATTGTGAGAAGGGCTAGTGGTTTTTGGGACAGACTGATACTGGGAAATACTAGGAGACTGTACAGCCCTGAGGTGGAAAGTTTTATGTTCCTCACCAGTAT
The DNA here is from genome assembly GCF_047370975.1 of Nipponia nippon. Taxonomy (NCBI): domain Eukaryota; kingdom Metazoa; phylum Chordata; class Aves; order Pelecaniformes; family Threskiornithidae; genus Nipponia; species Nipponia nippon. The sequence continues at coordinate 17,938,698 of NW_028262358.1, forward strand.
TTCAAATTGGAACATTATTGCTAATACTTGTTGGCTTTTGGTTTGTGTATTAAATCAGCTGGCATTTTTTATTAACAGTCATATACATAATTGACTCAAACTACACAAGAGAGATGTCAGTTTAGGAGAGGAGCCAAAGACTAAATAGACATTAAAACTCCCATCTTCTATAACAGTAATAACTTCATAGCAGATTGAAAGATATATTGGGAACAATTGATTGAAATACATATTATGCTAAATCTCTTCTAGTCAAATGCAGGGCTCCATTTTCCAGACTATCAGTGCAAGACCCTTCCGAGTGCAATTCTTTGAAAACAAAGAAATTATAAAAATCATTAGCTCTTACTTCATGCTTGGCCGTTAGTAATTAAATCAATGTAAAGCAGAGGTATAATCAGTTTTCCCTTGCCGCACTACCTGCTCACAAAGGAAAACAACTGGTTGAAGATGCATCTCATTTTAACATTTGACACCTAGAAGTAATAAAATATAAATATTTCTGAAACATTAATTTACACGCAAACCTAAACTTACTAACGTGTTAATTGTAGCACAGTAGATTGGGCATCCTGAATAGCAACAATTTTGCAGTTAAGTCATCAATATTATAAAATGAATGAAAGTAAATGCTCATCTTTCAGATTGGTTCATGGTATGAATGAAGAGATGCAGATAAGGTTGATATTCTATGTAGAATTACTTCTCATATGCATTTAGTATGTAAATAATGGTGTCTCTGTATGAATGTTAACATAAACTGTAAAAAGGAATGTCCTCTCGAGGAATCTGTAGGGTGAAATGTTCACGTCAACAGACTTGCGTACCTCACATGTGATGTTTAATTGCAGATGTGGATGCCACCTGTAGTGATTTTGATTTCGGCACAGCTTTGCATATTGCTGCATTTAACCTATGTACAGGAGCTGTCAAGTGTTTACTGGAACATGGAGCAAATCCTGCCTTTAGGGTAAGGAGTTAGGTTGTAGATTCACCCAAAGGTGAAAAAAGCACCTGGAAAAATTGAAGAGTCTGCCTAGGATTTTGATTAGCTGAAAACGTGTTACGTGGAGTGATAACGCCTCAGAAAAAATATTTATAACTCATAGTGGATGATTTTGTATGCTTTGTTATACTTGGCGTTGAAGTTTGTGTTTTTGTGTCACAGTCTAGTTCGTTAGTTCAAATAGCTTTCGAGGTGTTCTTCTAGTTGTTGCTTGAACTTTCATTTGTTAATACTCCTTTGCGTCTTGCAACAGTTGTCATGGCAGTGGTGGATCTTTTCAGAAATACAGGAGTGCATCTGTGACCTCCAGAAATGTGGGGTATTGCTTAGCAGTAAACTTAGCATAAGCAACTGATAATGGAGAAGCATTAACTGCTCTGCTTACTAACCAAATAATAGGCCTCAGTTATAGTGTAAACTGCTGCTCTATGTGTCTAGCCACAAGTCTTGGGTTTTGATTCTTTTTTGTGGGTTTTTTTTTGGTGTGTGTTTTTTTTCAGGGGGTGGTTGTTTTTTTGTTGGTTTTGTTTGTTTGGTTTTTTAGCACAGGCAGTATCTCAGTTCTCCATTTTCAAAATCAGAGTTGTTTTTTTTTTAATGAGAAATTATGATTGTTTAAAGACTACTCAAAAGTCATTATGTACCACTGATGGCGTGAAATCTTCTGGAACATCATTCTTCATACAGTTCTTCATGATGTTCAATCGAGATCTCTTAAAAAACACTGTTTTTCTTCTTTGTCTCGTTATTTAGTGTGCATGTACATGTTTCATATTCTATGGCAGCTGGATGTGTAAGAGTCTGTTGTCACAGGGAATGCTGCTTGGTAGTTGCACGAGCATTCTGAGCTGGCAAAAGGTGGCTCTGCCCTTGAGAAAAGCAGTCCTGTGCCATTGTGCCTCTTTTTGCCTTCTTGCCTCTGCTCTGCTCCCCACCTTGTGTTGACACAAAGATTTGCAGGGCACCCGGTGGGCTGAATTGCCGGACTGATCTGACCGAAACAATAGCTAATGCGATGACTAAAAACTCAAAACAAACTCCCTGCTATATCCTGTTTTTAAGGTACTGTGACTTGAATGAGGCTGACCTTTTACTTACAGACTGACTGTAGATTTTTAAGGAATGGTAGGTGTTTAATTCTTCAGTCCCACAATAAAGTTCTGACCAGAGACAGTGTGTAGAGTTTGCTTATATGAGGACAGCAGAGTGTAAATGCTGAGTAAGGATTATAGTTTTCTAGGGTTGAGACAGGGAGATTTATAGGGGGCTCAAGGAAGGCTCAGCTTTTAGTCTGTTTTTTAAGGAAACAAAGCAAATACAATCTTGCTTTGCATCATTCCCTCTTTGAGCTTCTGGTAATTTCTGAGTCCAGGGGCTCAGCTGAGGCAAATTTGGAAGACTGAGATAATTATGTTTCCATAGACTTTGTGAAAATTACTAATGCCTTTGCTGAAGAAAGCATAGGTAGAACTTGCCATTGTAACAGCCTGACAGCCCAACAGTGTACTCGCTGTCTGGCCAGCTGGCCTTGAGCTAAGGTTAACTCCAGGTGAGCTGGTGCTCCAACAACTCCGGCCTGGGGCGAGCGTCACGTGGGACATACGGGGAATCACAGTCCCTGCTCTCTGGGAATGGGAAGTGTTCGGAAGGGACTCCGTCCTTAATTAATCTCTGATGCAGTAGTCTGTATCTAAATAAATCTGAACAGCTTTATTCAACTATTTATGTGAGACATCAACTTTGTGTACTCTGTGCATGCAATTATATATAATAATTAAATTTCATCTTACCTTTGGAATAAGCCTCGCCAAGGAGTGAACTATACACTGGGTAAAGATAAATTCTTTGGGAAGTATTAGCATTACAGTATTGGTATTACAGACCAGAATTCTTGCTTATTTTTCTAAATCTGTCTTCAAGTACACAGAGATACACAGGTGGGTTTTCCATGTGTTCTGAGTACTAATAATGTTCTTTAGATTAAAAATTTAGATAACTTAGCACTTTTGAAAATAAGTCACTCTAAATGCTAGTTTATATATCTAAGGATGTTTTGGCGTCCTTTGAAAATGTGGATGTTTTTATAGTTGTTTATATTATAGGAAAAGTATCTAATGAACTTCATAAACTGCTATGGTTTTGCCTAATCAGGTTTATCTTGTCACAACATTAAATCCTGTGCTATGTTGTGTTTCTACAGAATGACAAAGGGCAGATTCCAGCGGATGTGGTTCCTGATCCAGTAGATATGCCACTGGAAATGGCAGATGCAGCAGCCAGTGCAAAAGAAATCAAGCAGATATTGCTGGATGCAGTGCCTCTCTCATGTGACATCTCAAAAGCCATGATTCCGAACTATGATCATGTCACAGGCAAGGCCATGCTTTTATCGCTTGGCCTGAAACTGGGAGATCGTGTCGTTATTGCAGGACAGAAGGTATGATGTGCCACCTGATCCCACCCTTCTAATTTTTGGACGGTCAATTTATTTACCCCTTTGGAGTCATACCTCAGATTTGAGGGTCTAAAACATTTTCTGGTAGGTATGAACTCTGGATGGCAGTAAGGATCTGGTTACAGAAAGTAATAAGCTGAACAGTTATGTGTTAAAGAAAGTCATTACTATGAAAAGCTGTTTTGACAGGCACAGTCTGCATTTTGTATCTGTAAACAACTTTTTAACGGTTGCCTATAGTACATCAGCATGGCTCAGCTTTTATTAACATTTTTGGTGTCACATCAAAATGACAGTAAAATTTACAGATTACTTTCTGAGTTGCCCAGCTTTCAGTTATGAGTATGCATTCGTGAATTACCCCTGATAGTTTCCAGAAGGCGGTAAAAGAAAACTTCAATTCTGCTTAGCCTATGGTAACCCAATTTCACTGGTGCAATGCAGCTAAAATCTTTGAAGCAGTGCTGTGCCAATGGATTTGTTACGTGGTTCTGTGGAAGTGTAAGAATGTAGCCGATACTGGTCCAGCTCAAATGTGAATAGCTGTTAAGAAGCTACCTTGCTGGACGCATTTTGAAAAATGTATTTGAAAAATGCAACATTGATACTGCAGTTAGTATTCATACCTTTTATTTGCTCTGATAGCAAGGGCTCTGAAATGATTTAAGAGTGCTAGGACTCTTTTAAAGATTTCAAATATTTTTCTGGTACATATTGAAGGCATTTGTGAGCAAAATTTTATCTTTGAGTAGCTTTACCTTTAATAATTTTTCTAGTATAACTTCAGATTTGTAATTATCACAACTCAAACATTCTAAAGTGAACTCCACTGAGAGTGCAAATCAGCTTCCATTCTGTATTTTCATTGGGTGTGTTCTTGAAATTGGGTCAGGAGAAGTGAAGGAATCACTAGCTATGCAGAAGGCATTTTAACTGAAGTACGGACAGGGAGCCGCCTGTTCTTTAGAGACAGTACGAAGTTCATGGAAGTTTCTTTTACAGAAAGCCATTGCCCAGTAAAAGCAAGGGGCGATAATGTAACTGCAAGTTAATGGAGGTGTTCTAGCAAGAAAGGGAAGAAATTAGTCCTCTCGTGTATCTTTCCTCCAAGTAAGGCCCATAGAACTGTTTGTACTGTAATGTGCTTACCGTGTATGGATAAAGCTTCCTGGGTTTGGTTACTTTTTTTAATTGAACTATTACAGTGGTTTTTAAGAAGCTGGTGGAAGCTGTTTTTCTGCTGCCAAAGGCCAGCAGGGCTTTCCAGCTAGCTTTTTCTAAGGGAGCCAAAGCTGTCATACGGCAGGTGGGAAGGAGGAACGTGATTGTGCTTTTTGGTCTTCCTTTTCCACGTCTGCTTTCCTCCCTTCCTTTCTTTGTGTGTGGGGAGCTGTTCCGCATTGCTCCCACAGGGTTTTCCACCCGCTTTCTCCACTGGTCTGAACGGAGAAGTTGATCTCAGCCCTGTCTTCCCCTCTCCCTTGATACTCGTAAATGTGTGCAGGGTGGAGCAAAAGTGAGAACAGGATGATGAAAATGGTGCCCAGTTCTTCACCTCCTCTTGGATCAGTTCCCATTTCCGGAATATGGGAGCTGGGACGAGGGCACTGGAACAGCAGCATTTTTATGAGCAATGTTTACGGATTCCTCTTCTCTTTCCTGCTTCTGCAGTCTCCTAACATATCAGCTTTAATGAAGCTTGAAAGCCAAGCACAGCAGATGCCAGAGGGAAAATGAATTCCTCTCTTGATTCCTACTGCACCTGTCATTCTAGTTGTCTTACCGGGTAGAACGCTGTGTAAGCAGGTGTTCTTTACGTGGATTGGGGTCCCCCAGCTTCACCAGCTCATGCTCTGCTAGATTATATGTTATCTGAATGGACACTCGATGAAATGTGAGTGCAGGAAAACCAGTAGCTGAAGAAAACTTTTCTCCTGTTCCTGCCGTGTTTCTCACGTGCGAGATTGTCCTTTGCTCCTTGCCTGCACAAGTCCTAGGGCTTGTGCAAAATTGGAGCCTCAGTTTTGCCATCTCCACCTCCAGTTTAAGATGCTGGTCCCTTCCCTCTGCTCAGTAAGTGCCCCTCAGCTGGTGCTTGGAGAGCGGAGGAATCCGTTAGGCTGCTTGGCCAAGCTTCCTCTGGCTGAATTTGATCTCTGGGTTGGTAGCTAAAAAGCCTGGGTCTAGATTAGTGATGTACCTGCCTGTAACAATCCAGTTGAAAGGAGATCTTCAGAGTAAAAGAAGAACAGGCTCTGGGTGACGTGTATTTCTTTACAGAACATTAAGAAAGAGTAGCTGGAAGGTCTTATAGTAAAGAAAAAAAATGGTTTCTGTCTGTTTACTCTCTGAGGGCTGGATTAGCCAGTGAAGTCATAGTAAAAACGAACTAATTGTATTAAGGTCACATAAGATAATGAAAACTGAGCATCTGAAAGATCAAAGTTTTTTCTTGCTGAAACTAATTTAAAAATCAAATCTAAAAATGAATTTAAATCAGTGTTAAGTGCATCTCTTAGTTATTCCTCCCTTGTTTAGTTGAAGTGTGTAAGCTTATAATGTATATTTGTGGAGACTGAGGTCCACCAGCAAGACTGGTTTGTCTTGATATTCTTGACATACTTATCTGTTCAGAGTCCACATAGCATATATTGAAACAGGAAAAAAGTCTTATAGCATTTGCTGGCTTTTAAAATTTTGTTTAATCATAAGGAGGGAATAAAAGACTTATGAATTTTTTCCAAATAAAAAATTAAGTATGCTCTAAAGTTTACCCTTTAAACTTTGAGAGAGAGATATATGTATATAAAAAAAAAGTAATTATAGGTATACATAGTTATACACACACAGATATATTTATAGACTTTTTTAGCTAGGATTTCCATGGAATCTCCAATTCAGCAAGCTATCTACCTATGATTCTGGAACTGTTGGTGTGGAAGACACTGAAAGTAAAACTTCTTGTTAGGCATATACTCCTGTACCTTGCTGACTTGGAGTGGTGCTTACCGTGTAATTCTTGCCTGTTATGAGATCTGTCAATAACCACTGCTTTTGTTTAATACAAAATATACGCAGAAAGGCTAATACATTTTGGAAAATGCATTGGCTGGCATTGAAAGATAGGAATGTCAATAATCAAGGGAGATTGTTATGTCTGTATTTCTCTGTTCTGATCAACAGCTTGGAGATGACTTGCTGTCTCCTTCGTAATCTGTAGTATGTTGTTGTAAACAATACTTGTTTAACAAAGTCATTCTGTGTTGATGCTTTTTGCTGTAGGTTGGTACATTAAGATTTTGTGGCACAACGGAATTTGCCAGTGGCCAGTGGGCTGGCATAGAGCTGGATGAGCCAGAAGGAAAGAACAATGGAAGCGTTGGAAAAGTCCAGTACTTCAAGTGTGCACCGAAACGCGGTATAACCTTTAGTTTTTTCTTACCTTTTTTTTTTTTTAAAACCTGAATTTTAAAAAAAGCATTGGAAGATATGAACCTTTTGGGAGACTAAAAACAGATAACAAATTCTGTTGCTTTTCTTTTTAGTGCTTTGTTTGTTTGGTTTTTTAACTGTTCTTAGTGTTTTGGCTGCAACTATTTGCAAAACCACTGAAACAACCAACCAGTCAAAATGTCTGGCTATTTCTGTGAAACTGTGAGATGATAATCTCTCCTGTTTTTCCATCTATATTGCTGAAGCTATTTGTTTGTGTTGTAACAATAATGGCCATGTTTCTTTACCTGCTTTGCCTTCCTTTTTGAGATTCACGCCTGTAGTTGCTTTCTGACTTCCAGCTTGAGGTATTTTAAGTGATGTTTCGTGGACAGTCACGATATACAAAGTCTTGCATTTTCTAACAGTGGAGACTGAATGTCACCATTAGGACAAAGATTCTTATTGATAGTTCTAGTGACTTACTGAACTGCTCTGTTCAAGTTGCTTGAAAAGCCTTTTGGTTTCATTTGAGCTCGTCCTTCCTACCCTACAAGTGCTTTGACAGCATAGCAAGCCATGATCGTGGCTGAAAAAAACCCCCTAATTTAACTGATGTAAGAGATAGTAGCCAGAAAGGTTTGTTACATTAATATTACTCCTGGTTCTTTTTTGGCACATACAATTTTGTCTCCAGGTATCTTTGCACCTCTTTCTAAAATAAGCAAGGCTTCTGATCACAAAAAAAGCTCCGTACGAAGTTCTTCCATGCGGTCTTCCCCTTTGGTCAAATCCAAGAAAATAGATGTGACGCACATAACTTCCAAGGTGAATTCTGGTGAGTATTTTCTTGTGTGTTGAGACAGAATTGAGATACTAATCTTCAAGAATTAGCACCAATCGTGTAAATCTTGGTATTAAAAGACTTGTTTGGAATTAGTTAATCACTTAGGATGAGAAGGTGATATGTATTAACTACGTGTTCTCATTATTAGAAATTCAGTAGTCTTTAAACTAGTACTGGAAGGACGTTGTGTGTAGTTGCTTAGTGATTATAGTGATCTGATGTACTAATAGAGGTCTTTATATACTCTATTAAAAAAAAAAAAATGTTCGCCACAACATTTATTCTCGAGCCCTTAAAGTAATTTCTGGTTGTCTGTGATATCAGTTAAACGTCTAAACTTAACGTTATTTCATTTACCAAGATCTTCCTGGGTAACTTGAAACATCTCACTGAAATCAGTGAAAATTTAGAAACTAATCTATCAACAACTTTATGTATAGAAATTGAAGAAATTTAATTTATTTTCTGGCAAAACAATCAAGGAACTATTTAACTGATTGTGTTTTATCTGCTCATTAAGTTATCGGAGTAAAACCAGAGGCAAATTAGAAGAGAAAAGATGTCTTTGTAACACGGCCTCGGTCTGCTGATTGGAGTTACAGGCTCAGTCCCTGGCTCTGGCTTAGTCTTCCAGTAATTTATTCAAATTACTTAATCCTTTTGTGTAAGTTCCCTCCTTGTGAAGCAGGAACGATGCATCTTTTCTGTCTGTTTAGGTTCCAAGGTGTTTGGAGTACAGACTTTTCCTTGCTGTGTACAGTGCCCACCATGCATAATCTGCCCCTGTGTCTGGCTGGCTGCATAATAATGTCATTAAATAGATTACATTAACATTTCTTTCGCCTTTCGAACCCTGTTTCGGTGACTCATACTAAGGCAGCACAGCTTAAGAGATGAAAGATACGCATACGTTCTCACAGAATTCACTCTAGCACCCTAAACCACTCCACTCTTTACCAGTAATACGCAGGGTATAGAAACAATGTGCCAGGCTGGTATGCTGCGTTTTGGCAGCGTTTTGGATGATTTACGTAACTCTTCTCTACATAGATTGAGAGGGAAGTAAGCCTTAATGATGTGTATTTACAATTAGCACAAGATTTAAGCTATTTATAAATGGACGTCCTGCATAAAAAGCTGCTCAGAATAATTGGTTTGTTAGGAGTATTGCTCAGGAGCAGATCTAAGCTGACTTTTTATGTTAAATATTTTTCAATGTTTGATTCAGTTCCTTGTGAGCTGTTTTTAACTCATTAAACTACAACGGAAAGGACTGTTTCCTTTGGCACAAATGGTGTGTTCCGGACAGTTTAGTCATAAACCACCTTTTCTGTCATTAAGGTGCCTTTGTATCTTTGTAAATTTTAAACATTTGATACTTGCTTTAGGTAAAAATGAGAGTGAGTTATGCATCATCTGCCCGGCAGAGCTTACATCCACTAACAGTAATCTGGAAGCTGCCGTTTTGTAAGATGTTCTTGCGTTGAAAGGTCCCTTAGAATTAACCTGCCTGGCTGATTCACTGGCTGGAGTGGGAGGATAAAGCTGCAGAGGCAGAACTTTGTTTTGCAGCGTTTACGTGCGTCACCAGATTATGTTTCTTTCCCTTAAACTTCGTTCCTGCAATACACCGGTTTGTAATCAGCCAAGAAAAATTAATGTGCTTTTTGTAAATATGGTTATAAGCTGCAAAGTAAAATATAATACTGTGTAGAGATTTTCAAATTTGATTTGTTTCTACTGGATTTGAATAATCCATCAGATTGATGATAAAAGGTCTTTTTCAAGTTTTTAGAAAAAGGATTACTGTGATCAAATTGAGAAATGTGTTATCAGTCACAAACACTAGTTTTTTGATCTGATGCCTTAATGGCTAAACCAGAAAATTTTGGAAAATACAGTACATTTGCAACCTAGTTCAGTCCCTGTAGCTGAATTAAGGTGAGAGATGTAGTTAAAAAAAAAGATGTGATTTTTCTTTCATGACAGGGAGGGGAGAAATCATAGATAAGCTTGTTCTTCATTGAGTTAGGGTAGGAAACTGTCAGAAATGCAAAATGACTGTTCACAAATTATAACTTATGTGGCAATACTAGTTCATATGCATATCACAACATTGCTGCTCTAAGAGTTAGGCACTTAAAAATCACGTTGGCATAC